>NC_050183.1:4635890-4840890 GCF_008315115.2 Sander lucioperca
TTGCCGAAGAGTGGTAGAATTACAGTGCGGCAGAATTAGAGAGCAGAGCAAGGATTCTGTGTCAAGAGGTAGGAACGGCAAAGTTTGCAACATGCAAGACAGAGTGGCAAGTATATATCGGTAGAAAATGTGTCTGTTACATTTTCTGGTTTTGATGCACCCCACCTTATTGTGATCAACTGTTTTGAAATGGCCAATGTTAAGTAGGTCATGGAGACTTTATGTAACAATGATTCAACAACAGTTGTGTGGTCTCCAGATGTTATCATTCCATTACTATGGGTCCTGTGGTGGTTGTGTCTGTGAGGTGAAGGGTACATAAAGAGTTGGCCATGAAGTAAACGCTGCGTTTCACTGGCAGAACTTGTTTGAACAAGTCTGACACAGAGAATTTCTGTTCCCTCCGTACACCCTGAAACCACACTATTGTTTCTCCTCAAAGCTTGAAATGTTTGAAGTACTTGAGATTTCTCAAGGGCAACAGGGAAGGGCACCTTTTTAAAAGTCGTCTTTTTGTACCATGTGAAAGGAAAAGAGAAAAGACTTAAAGCCTTCATCTCAAAGTGAATGGAGTGAAATAGACAATCAAGGTGTTCTGAAATGTAATTATGGGAAGTAAAAGCCCAGGGCTTATTGTGAGACAGGAGGACCTACAAGAACAGGATCCATCACCTCCCAGTGCTGTGCCACCACCTATTTGCTCAGGTTAGCCTCTTTTTGTAACCATGAAAGCATATTTATATAATTTTAAAAATGTCTTCTTCTTTTCTTGCCCTCATGTCACACTTAACTGTATTAGGGCAGGCTGTTAGGGGCCATGGGAAGCAGATTAGTATCTAGCAGGCAAATCCAATCAGATAAACATTTGTTGTTTGTGCATGTTATCTTAAAAAGAAAAACTTCAAAATACTATCTGTCAATGTGTGAAGCCGCGGACAGTAGGCCTGTTCTTTTGAAGTACTAATTTGTTACAGAGTTGTGTCCATGGAAAATATTAGTACCCCACTGTGGCGCCACACTCCAGTTCCCTGACTACTTAATTTGGTAATTAAGATACTTTGAAAAGGCTGGCCCTTAGCTAATTTGTTAAAAGAAACAAATCATTTCTTAGGTAATTACTATATGCAACACTTATTTGCCTATTAAGCTTGGTTTTTACAGCTTCCAATTTATTTCATATTGGAGACAGCACTAAAACAGTTAAGGCTAAAGGGGTGAATTTATCCTTTGTCTCGTGTGTCTTTTGTAAACAACTTCTGTCGGTTTTGTCTTTCCACCTCGCGCTTGATGTCATCCTGGTTGTTTGCGGCAGACTGTGGAATCTGGCTTCCCATGGAGCCAGGCAGGCGTGGGGCCTGTGTACGAAGGCCCACCATGCTGTCATGTCTCTTTCATCGCCAGCCAGGCTTGGCCAATAAGGAGATAAGGAGACAATGACTGGGAGAGCAAGCAGTGGCAAGGTGTAACCACAGCCCCTGGGTCTCCTCCCTGCCGAGCACTTCAAATCCTCATTAGGATTTTCAGCAAAGGAAGGAGGGATTTTCTGGATTAGGGCTGTGTCACTGGTGGCTCCAGGTTGGTGTTTGTCATGCAAGAGCATAGCGGAGCTCTTGACATCTTGCCACCCTCCTCCCTCCACCCAAACACAGACCCTTCCTTCACCTGGCTACTGAGGCATTTAGAAGATGTTCCACTAACCCAGAATGAATGAAGCTCATCATTATTAACTCACTGCCCTTGCCAAAGGTTTTTAACGCCATCCTAGTGGCCTATGTTAGGTGTCTGTGGGTTTGGACTGCTGCATCAGCATTCTTTATTTATGCAGAGATAACCTTGAGAAGCATCATTAGTTTGTTGTGTGCTGTCGCCGTCCATAACTCATGCTGGGATCTCGGCCGTGACACCGATGCGGCAGTTCAGACAGGAGACACGGTGCATTGTTTAAACTCCACCTGCTCTCCTCCATGTTTTAGTTATAGCAGGGACACTGTATATAGTATTTGATGAGACTATTTATCCCTTAACTTCTAACCTCTTTAAGGTTCCTGAGCTGTATGTTTTTTTTTCTCTTGCAAGGATGTGGCTATTTGTTTAATTAAGTCATGAGTCTTGCAGACTGTGTTGCTTGACATGTTGCTCAACCTCTAACATGGTCCTTAATTGGGTTTCAGACATGTCTAGGAGAGTGGTTCAGCGTGACAGAGCCTCAGACTTAGTGTGAAACCTACCTTCTCCCATCATTCTCGGTGCTGATCTTTGTGGATAATGGGCATTCACATGGATCTCACGAGGCCCTTGCTGGGTGGGATCTCAGGCACCCTAGATTAGTCATCTACCCACATGTCCCTGTCTGCCTTGTATTTTACCGTCATGCTTTGTCTTACTTTGTTCTTGCTCAGGTAAAAACATGTGGGCCCCTAACAAGTATATCCCAAACAATCTACAAAATATGTTCTGATAACCCATCGAGTCTCTTCTCTGAATCACAAATACGGGAAAACTTGTGGTCTATAACCAAAGACGTAATATTCATGGAACATTTATTGTATTGTTCTTTTGTTGGGTGTCTCTGATCGGGCCATGGCAGATGCAACTAGCAGTATGTGGGCATCTTTGTATAAGAGGCTTCAATTTGTCAGAGATATGCCTCCAATTTTGAAGTTGTAGTTTGCTCCTGTGTTCTATATTTGCTACTTATTGTGGAATGAAAAAGTGTCTTTAACTTGCTGCAGGATCAGATTTTAAAGGTTCTGATACATGTAGCGCAAAAGGCATGTGGATTGAGAATATACAGTAGGCCTACCTGTATGAAAACAGAAATAGCACAGGCTCTTTAGTTGTGTAATATTTTTATGTTGCTAAAGCCTGTGTAGTGGACATCAAGGACTGCAGACAGACCTCACGCAAGGACTGCTGATGAAGTCTGCAAGGGGCAGACGAGGAGAATGTTTTTGATTATCCAGTCTAGATGGTATTTCAAACAGGAACCAGCATGTGCACCTCGCGCCAGACGAACGAGCCAGCTCAGCTGGTCAAAGGGCAAATGTAGCTTGGTTTCCTGTTTGCTACTGTAATACTGTGGAATTTTAAGGTGATTAGATTGCAGTGTTCAGGTCACATGGAGTGCAGCATTGCAATATTTACTAGTTACCTAAATAGGCCTCAGCCTTTTCTGTGAATTAAACTAGAGACTGATGTCAACTGTTATGAATGAACTGTTAATGTGCATGCCGTGTCATATTGTGAATAACATGTTTTTATCAATGTGAGCAATTTAGTCCTTCTGCATCATGAATGCGTTAAAGTGGTCTTACAAGAACAGCTATTTATGAAACCATTGAATCATGCCTGTGAGTTTTCCATCCCATATCAGGTGAAATACCTTATGTAAACAACAACAATCTGCAGGTGTTCAAGGGGTATGTAATCACGTTTTCATTGTAAGGATGCTGTTGAAAGGCATGTTCACTGAAGCACAAGAATGTGTGGTTATAGTTCGGATGTCATGCAATGAAAACTGATTGCAGAACTAGTAATGACAGATTCTGTTAAGAGAACATAATTTATCCAAAGGCTTAAGATTTCACAGATTTTACAGTTCACGCCCGAGAGTCAGATGCAAGATATCCCTGCTTGCCCCTAGCAGAATCCTCTTTGTCCTCTTGCTTTCAGTCCTGATTTAGAGCAGCTATAAATCCTGAAGAGGCTTCTGTAAATGAGGGGTGGTGAAACTACGCCCATAAATAAAAAGAATTTAGAACCATGGCCTTTTGAAGGAACTCTGAGTGCCCATTTATGAAGCTTGTTAACTTACAGAGTTTCACTGGTACATTTAGTATTTTCCCCTTTTGTTCAAACTTCTTATAGCTTTTTCATTGTAGTGAAGATTGTCCAAAACCTGCTTGACCAAAGCCAGGCTGCTAAAATATGCTTTGAGTCAATAATAAAGTTGTTTTGGCTCATTAGGTCATTAGAGCGAAGAAGTCATTAAGTGCGGGTTTACTTGGCTATCAAACATAACACACGTCAGGTCAGGCCATCTGTGCTCTGGTAGATCACTATGACTTGACCGCGTGTGGCTCGGCTTTTGACCTTCTGAGTCATAATGACCCCTGAGTGCGTCCGTATGTCAAGGTTGTGGGCCTCTGCTCTTAAGTCCTCCTTCTCAAGGGAATGATGGGCTGAAGAAAATACCAAAGACAGATTTCCCACGTGCAGAGGTTGCAAATCAAACATTAAATGACATAAGTCATTTTGAATCAACCCCAGCGTTCTTTATAATACTGACTCAGCCCAGCTGGACCATTGCCTCTTGCTTAATAGTTGCTCTTGTACCCTAATTTCCATCACACACATACACACAAACCAACAAGTCTCCAAATTGTTTTTAAATAGCCAACAAGCAATAATTAAGGCTGAGATGTATGAGAGACATCTGATAAATCCTTAAATGAGACATGCTGTGACATGTAAGGACTGGAAACAGATGGAGGAGTGAAGCAGGCTAAGTCTGTGGACTTGATTCAAAGGAGGTTAATCCAAATCTGAAAGTTTCTAGTAAACAAAAAAATGTTGCGGGGGGAACCTTCTTTTAAATGTTATAACAATCAGTTCACTGAAGGAAAAAAAATACATATGAGATGGAAGGTCATCGAGATAATATTCAGCTCTAGAGTATAATGAATAGCAGCCAATAAATCCTTGAAACAAGAGTAAAATTCAATTTTCGCTTGGCCAGCTTTCTCTTATGAGATTGAATCCTTGAATAGCAGGAAATCTAAAGATAATAGTCCCTTGATTTAAAAAAAATCCTTTATCAAAATAAATAAATAAATACTACTGTTTCATTTGTGTTGCATTTGTCCGAGAAGTACTCTGTAGGTGTGCAGAATATGTGCATAACCTTGAGTGAGTGTGCTGAAGAGACAAAAGCCTTGGAGGCCAGTGTGAGTAAAATAGCATTCTGCCACTTAACAATCCACCTAACCAAGAAGACAGCAAGTCTGCAGTCTAGTCTGAATAAGAGCTGCATAAAGAAATTCAGTTGGAGCAGCAGTCGTGTCATCAGGGCATGACTACCCGGTTGGTCAGGGAATTTAAATGCCAGGTGGGGGTCAGTTGCAGCACTAGCTGAATAATGTGGCACAAATGCATACACATGAGAGCCGAGTCTCGGGAAGAGGAACCACTGCTGTGGTCTGCTTGAGGAAGTGCACTTTGGGAATGCAAACCAAGCAGATGGACCCTTCTCATTTGTGTGTGCACTGCCACTGGTGACCCATTGGGAAATGCTTCCTTATTGAATCGAGGAGCATCAAATGCTTCATTGGAGCAGAGAAGGAAGTCTATCAAATGTATCTGAGTCCATCTTTTTTTCATTGTTTGTAATGGAAGCTGTGAACATAATATGGACCAAAGGAAGAGCTGACAAGCACATAGCAAATCCAGTCTGAAATGTCTTTGGCAACAAAAAAATCATGTTTAAACTCTGGATCATTTGATATCTTCTGAAAAAATGTCACTGATAAGCCTGAGTAATGAGGTCCAAAGAGCTCACTGCGGCTAAAAGGCGCCATGACTCTTAGCAGGAACTGCACTTTATCAATTCTCCTTGGTAATGACTCATAGGATCAGTCCACTACTAATTAAACAAAACACATTTAAAGTGCAGCCAGCCCACTTTCAATTTGCACAATTTAAACTGTAGGGTTATATAATTTCTTAATTTAGTGTGGGTTTGAAAGATGCTCACCTCCTGAATTTTTGGATAGGAACCAAATTTACCTCAACGCTGTTATAATAAAATGAGCACAAAGCCTTGACCTATCCTTGAAAATTTGAAAATGTATTGTAATTTAAGACTCAAATTTACCAGTGACCATTTGTTAAGAACATAATTTACTGTTTGATGGTGATTGCAGCCATTTCATTACCAGAATATGTCCTTGCTTTTTTGTGTGACCTAAAAAAAAGCACTCCCCCATTCTCTCTCTCACATACACAAATACACACACACGCCGCCTGGCCCCAGGGCTATCCGATATTAGACAGTGAGATGACATTGTGTGCTTGTGCGAGTGCAGTCAGCCGACATGTGCAGATGATATGAAGTCAATAATGCATTATGAAAAAAAAGTGGATTTATGACCTTGATGAGCCCCATAGAGCTTAATTAGGCCTTAAGGTTGATTTACATACAAGTGTACATGGAATTTGATGAGGCTGTGTTTTCCTGCTGGTGCAGTGCATTTTCATTTTGTCTTGCGGCACCACTTGATGCCTTGTATTTGTTCAAATATTTCCAGATTAGAAAGAAAAAACATAAACCTTTCTTGGTTACCAGACTTTTCTGGTGTCTATGTTTTTTTGTTTTTTCTGAACACAGTAAAATCAAGTACTAAGCTACAGGATCATATTTCTTTTCTGTGCAGTGATGGCATTTCCTGTGCAGTCTTATGTGTCTACAAGTGCTGGTTGAGGATGAGGAATAGAGAGAAGGTTAAAAAAAAGTATCTGACAGGGTGAAAAAGGCTTTAAGAAGCTCTCTTTTATACCAAAAGGCTGGAATAAAATCTCCTTTTTTATGGCGTCTATTCAGAGAGAAATGGCAAGATCTTTTCCAGTCATGTACCTATATCAAAGATGCTCCTGATAGCCCCCCTACTGTTGCTATGGAAGTAGCGGAGATGTAAATGAATTGGATGGTGGAGAATACAAATGAGGTTGGAATGCTCGTTCCCCTGCTGCTCTTTGCCTCTTCTTCTTCTCCCAATATCTCTCTCTCTGTTCCTGTCTCCCTCTCTCTGTGCAAGTTGGTTTCAAAGACCTAACATTAACTAGTATTCCACATATTTTGACACAACATAATGACATGGGATCTTCTTTTTTATGTCTTTTTTTTTAATGGCTTCAGATCATTTTTTTTTTTAAGCAAATCCTTTGTGCAAATTCCTTTTTTTCAGTCTGGCACTGTGCATTGTGCTGATGGATGGATGAAATAAGAATAGAAAAATCAATAATTTTTCCCTACAGAATAACTTTTCCCCTACAGAATAACTCACTGATTATCTCTGATTTAAATACAAGCTAAGATGTCATGTCAGTGTAATCAGCACCACATAAGTCATAGTTTCAACATCAGTTGTCAAAGAGTTTAATAATCTACAGATGTTATGGGCTACAGAGGAGAAACAAACCTCTACATAAGTGACTGTTGTATGCTGTTAGCCATGGCCAAACAATGACATCAGCTTTCAACACACAAAGTGGAAAAAAAATAGAAACACAGTATTCAGTTAAAGTTAAAGTTAAGAAATTCAAAAGAATAATATCTGTCAAACCAGTAGTGTAATTCTTTTTCAAAATGGCCACACAAAGTCAGCAGTCTACCTCGTACCCTGCTGTTTGCAGGATATATGCAATATTTTCCTTTTTCTCCTCCTCTGTGTAGACCCGACTTCTTAAGAATACATGCTGTTGTAAAGGATATCTCTGGATTATAGAATCAGCACTGTGGGAAGAGTCTTGACTTAAAGGTTTCTTTTCCTTCACAGACTTCCTTTGCTTGTACCATCGCGGGGAGGGGAGGGGAGGGGGGTGGGGGTGGCAGAACTTGGAGGACTCGAGCTGCGTTTCCTGTGGCTCCAAGCTAATGCTATAGGCCACACTTTTCTTTCACCCTAAATCCACCCAGCAAGCGACCTTGTCGGCTCAGGAGTGCATAATAATGGCGGGCCAAAGAGAGATGCTAGCTCATTTACAAGCAGCTGTTTAGCTCTCGTCAGAACAAAGGAAAATCAAAGGGCTGCGTTAATGGTAGTTGACAAGCATCGGGAGCGTCCCCGTCACATTTCTCATCAGCTCTCGACATAAAAATTATCTGGTTTCACATCAAAATAATCTGGATACCTCTTTTGTGCTCTGGCCACAATGATGGCAGCATGAGTGGCTGAATAGGCCTTTTGATCAGCCTCTGCTTTGCCCCTGGACTAACTCTGGAAGATGTGTAACTCAAGTTACAAAGAGTAATTTTAATATGAAAACCATTTACTAGAGGCAAGACAGTTCTGATGAAAAGCAGAGTAGTTTTTTATGCTGCATAATCAGCCCTAGACAACAGTGAAGTACTTTTATTTAATTGAGAAAGACTCAAGTTTGTTTCCCTCATTAAACATACGGCTGTTTCAAAAGCTGCATTTAGCTGTGTATACTCTACATTTTCTTTATGTCTGTAGTATGTATGTTACTTTGTGGTTTGATCATGGTAATGGCTAGTTCAATTCAATTCAATTTTATTTATAGTATCAAATCATAACAAGAGTTATCTCGAGACACTTTACAGATAGAGTAGGTCTAGACCACACTCTATAAAGCCCCAGCAATTCCAATAGTTCCCCCAAGAGCAAGCATTAGCAGTGACTATTGCGACAGTGGCGAGAAAAACTCCCTTTTAGGAAGAAACCTCGGCAGACCCAGACTCTTGGTGGGCGGTGTCTGACGGTTGGGGTTATGACGGTACAGGATGTAGCGTGGCACAGCAGAGCATGGGTGGACGCGGTGGACGCAGCAGGACGTAGCCGGGCATTGCAGGGAATCGCAGAGCGTAGCAGGGTGTAGCAGGTCCATAGCCACAGCTGCACCCAAGACCCAGGTCTTGGTGTCGCCCTAATCCGAGGCGATGTTCTGGGCGAAGAAGAAACATAAGGACTCTGGGGAGTAAACTCCCCAGAGCTAGGTGAGTAACAAGCACTTCTGAGACAGGATGTGCATAAAAGGAAACAAAAGAAAAGAGCGTGTCATAAGAAGGAACTTCCTCGGCAGTCTAGAATTATAACAGCATAACTAGGAGAGGCACTATATTATTGATTATACGATAGGTAAATCTGATGACTGTAAAGAGAAGCAGAGAGTTTCATAGTTTCATGGGACTACATGGGAGAAGCTCCCTACCTACATGGCTCATGAAGATCCTAATGACTCCTCGTTTGTGTGAAATAGGAAGACATTTTGTTCATTACCTCTGCTTCAGTGGCACTAATATCCTACCAGATGGTCACTTTCCAATTGATTTGGCTCATCTGTGGAAAAAAATGAATTAAAACATTACAGCACCAAAGAGACGGCGCATAATGGGTCCACTTTACATATGGGAGTTTCTTGCAGTTCTTCAGCTGCAGATTCTGTATGGGCCTAATGTAATCACAAATGTTACATATGGTAGTAAATGCCAGTCTGGGAAGCCTTGAATAGAGGTTCCTCATTGGTGTAATAAAGTGTTATAACCCATGGAAATAGAGGTCCTGTGTACCGATCAATGTCAATTACGACCACGTGATAACAGCATGTACAAGAAGCACGTGTCAAAAGGTTGAGTAGTAATGTGCTTTAAAGAAGCCAAAACAGCTGCTTTCTAGCGGACAAAACAAAAATTGGATCTAATTTTAATTTCAGCGTGTAGGTTGTAAAATATGCAGTGTTTTTCTTTCAATGTAATTTTAGTCTGTGGGTGGAAAGAAAGAAAATGGGCCTGACTGCTTTGCTTTTGTGCAATGGCACTGATCATTGCTCAGCTCAATGCTTGCTACATAGCTGATGAAGAGGAATTGAAATGCTTTTCTGGCGGTAATGGTGATAGTGGGTGGGATGAATGCCTGATAAGTGTCAGTATGGCCATGATAAGGATCTGACCAGTAATGTCTCCATTGCACCATGTTGCTATTGTCACAAGATTGAGCTTTCCACATGATATTTTATTGACCATGCCTTGATCTTTTGATCCCTGGTGTTTAATTAGTGCAGAGAATGTAAAACTCCTTATTTTCTGGGTGTTTGTCTTTCCAGTCCTTGTCATTGGTTTGGATGTACCATCACAGAGTGAAGGTACATCAAAGCTAGTAAAATAACATCTCATATTTCAAGGAGGTGTCTGAAGTATGTGCTACCTGCGACGAGGAGGGTGCTGAGTTTCCCTTTGAGTCCGTGTGCATGTGTGAGACAACCTCAAACGAACACAAGTAAAAAATCCTCTCAGTTGCAGGCATGTGGTTCTGTTTTTGCACCCATGCACCAGTGGTGTGCTCTATGTGTGGTGCCATTTTGTTTGCTCAGCAGCCTTTTCCCAATGGTAGAAAGCTCAGAAGTAAAAAGCCTCCCTGAAACACGATATAGCAACAAGTGCTCCAATAAACTGTTGAGATCTTTCTCGGTAAGATTTTAGAAGACTTATCAGAAAAAGTGAAAAGGAACATCCAGCACATATTGATATTCTCGACATGATTTATTGTTACCATATGGAAAGCAAATCATTTTCATATCATGCATTCCCTAAATAATTATGCTAATGACCCCATGAGCATGATAATGATTACTTTTCTGGCTCATCTGAATAATGAATTTATGTAGTTAACTGAGACAGTAAACATTGAATTTTGTCTATGTTAGATTCACTGTGATCACATTATTCTGTTGTAATTGCAATGCATCACCGTGCCAGAACATGATCAATGGTGTTTTGGTGGCTTTATAATATCTTAATGGCAACTGAGGAAGAGGATTTATTTGAAGTAGTCACATAAACCCTCCATTATACATTATAAAAGAGCTTATACAAAAAGCAGATTTTGATTTGTCAGTATAGCAGTGTAAATCATTATTTTCTTTAGCCTGTTTTGACCAATGGATATGTCTGTACATGAATGTTGCAGATGAAACAAATTTTTTTGGGTATCATAAAATATTTTCTAATCAATCTGCAAAATGAAATTGAATACTTGTACAAAACATTAGAGAAAACACACAAACATTGCTGACCGAATTGTAGACATTGAAATAAGGACTTGCATTTATTGTTTAATGGACTATTGTGTGTCCCTGTATAGATTTGTCTGTCACTCATCTCCCCATGTACCAAAAATACCATCCGACACCAGGGTGAAAAGTAGTCCAGCCTCTGGCCTAATCAATGGAGAGAGGTTTTTTGGAGGTTGTTTACGAGCGTGCTTTTGGTCCATGATGCACAAACCCAGCTGGTGAATAAAGTGTGCTAAGAGGATGGCAATTTTGTTTGATTTCCAGATATCTGAACACGAAAATGTACCGTATTACACGGTCTGTCATCAGCATGGTTGAAAAGTTGCTAGTGCATTTCAGTAGGAGTCTTACAGTATTCTTGAGCATACATGTATCTCCTCATTGCTCCAGTCTCTGTTTTCCTACTTAAGCAGAGAGACTGCTTCAGTTCTAAATCATAAAACCAGAAACTGAGATTGTAAAGGCTCTGCAGAGGGATTTCAGTGTTATAACAGTGTTCCTGGGACACAGAGCATCAGTGGGTTGGCTGCGGATTTGGAGATCAAACTCGGAGGTCTTGCACATGGCCAAAAAAACAGTTCACTTCCAGCCACAAAATAAGCCAGTGCAAGAAAATGTATCCCACCTAGCCATATGTAAAGGCTACCCAACTGATCCACGTGAGGTCTATTTTTCCTCTATAGTAAGTCGAGCTCGGATTCAGTCGATTTAATAGAAAGAAATGTACTTTTTTTCAAGAGTTGAAGATACTTGTATATGAATAATATATGCAATGGATGTGTCTCCATTATAAATCTGCCATTTTCACGTCATGTTTTGAGAATAGGAATTGTAATGTGGCATTGACTGATGTTTTACATAGATTCTTATAGCTACTACACATTGTATGGCTGACTTTTGATGGAGTTATGCTGAAGTGCACTGACATGAACTCAAGATTGGCTGTCAAGTCCTGTTCCTAACATGCCATGTTTTCATTTTTTCCCCCACTTGGGCTTTTTCTTTCAAGCCAACATCACTGATAAATTGTTTATCACCTTAAGCATTTCTTTTTGACTCCAGAGAGAAAAGGGGCTGCAAAAATGAAATATGGCTGAAACCTATCATAATTGAAAGCCTTTCTTTTTTCATGCTTATTGGTCACATGAGAAAGTTTGCTGTCAAAAAGAGCAAGTAGAGGAAAAAAGATTCATCCCTGATGATTGTATGCTCCCAAACAACTGAAGTCTTATTATAGAGGTTAGATAGGCAAGCTACCCTCCTCCATACAGATATATCCTTTGTTTACCCTGAGCTCCTTAGAAGTCGGACTTTCACCTGATTGGTGCACAAACGGAGGATCAGGCAATACAAACTGACATTTATCTTTCTTTGTAAAACACCACAGAAGTATTTGCTGGCGAGGGACACAATACAGAATGCAAATTTCTTGCCATTATAGCATAGCATTTAATCAGACAAAGATAATTATATTGGTAGTTAATTGATGAAGCATCCAATAGGGTAAAATGAACTCGGCCTTTCCAGGCCAATTTAACAGAGCTGATGTCAGTGGCTTTAAGTAAACTGTTGCCACACAAAGAACATCTCACAGGATGACTCATGAAAAGAAAAAAGTGCTTTGTAATTATAAACAACTCTGCATATGGATTGGTCCGACTTGTCCAGTTGCCAAACAAATTAGCGCATGAAAAGTAGGAGCGACACTCTTTTTTCTTCTTCTTTCTCCTGTGACTGTGAACTAAACCTCATTAGGGAAATAGAGGCTTTGGAAACACTAACAACAGCCATCAACCAAGTTGCAGGTAGCAACACCATTATTTAAAAGGCTCAAAGAGGTGACAGAGTGAGCACTGCATGCAAGGAAGCTGTAGTTATTATTCAGTGCCGCCAGTGGTTTAGTCAAAGTCCACAGAGAGGCAGCTGGCAATATTCTTAAGGTCTATGCCGTTCTTGCCAATACTTGCCATGTCGCTCTGACCAAAAATATCCCGTATTGGGATTGCTAAAGTGTATGTATGTAGTTCACTTTACTTTTGGCATCGCAGAAAGCCACAATATTGATTTATTTTCTATTTTTCCTACCCCCACACCCTCTCTGACAGACAGACAGACACACACACACACACACACACACACACACACACACACACACACACACTCACTCACTCACTCACTCACTCACTCACTCACTCACTCACTCACTCACTCACTCACTCACTCACCCTCCCCCCGCCCAGTCTCTCAACTGCCCACCCTTTGATTGTCAGTACTGCAAAGTGGATTAAATTACACTCATGTTGTACATATGCTTGTTGTACTTTTTCATTTTGGGTAGAAAAATGAGTCACCACAAGGCGCTAGTGATAGACTGTTCCTATACTGAAATAATACACAGGACAGCAGTATGACAAAGAAAAAACAAAAAAGCATTACATAATGAGTCCTTAATGGAGTTATATTTTTTTACCATCACATCAGCTGTTGGGTTTGGTTTTTAGTGTATCAGTGTGCTTACTGTACATAGACAGTCATGAGGGGTTACCATGCTACATTTTAGCTGACAAACTAGACTTTTATGACAATTATTGATTTTCTGCAGGACCGGTTAGGCATGGGGATGACATACTAACACTATTAGCCCACTGGTGCGGTGGAGATCTGAAATGTTCACTCAATATACTGATCTATGTCAGGATAGTAGTCCAATCCTCAGTTCACTATCCACATATCAGCGTGATTCGTCTTGCTAAACAGTTACAGACTTTTCAATAAAAAGGAATGAACATGCACATAAATGCTGCTTTTATGTATATCCAGCACATCCAGCTCTGATATCCTGTGTCTTCTGCCTTCATACCGTCTTCCTCTGGTTCAGCTCAACTACACATCTCCCTTCGATTTGAACTGATAGAGCTCTTTCTTTTTCTCTTCTTCCTCAGGGTTTAGTCGAGCTGCCCTGCCATTTGGCTTAGTGCGGAGAGAGCTGTCTTGTGAGGGTTACCCCATCGATCTGCGGTGCCCAGGAAGTGATGTCATAATGATCGAAAGTGCCAACTATGGCCGAACAGATGACAAGATCTGCGACGCTGACCCTTTCCAGATGGAGAACATCAACTGCTATCTTCCAGATGCCTACAAGATCATGTCACAAAGGTAAAACTGCAGACATCTCTGTGCAGCACCAAAACAAATGATTACAAAATGAGGTAGCTGCCAAAGTTACATGACCCTTAGAAAATAATTGACAGGGCTCAATAGTAGCGGTTGCCTAGTTGCCCTGAGCAACCAGATATAGACCTCTGTCAACCATTTCATTTTTTTTTTTATTGCCCTTGTTGGCACCTAGTTTTCTTATGCTTAAAAAAAATCCTCTGCATCCCTTGGCTATGGACTAAAATCTTCCACCAAGGAAAAGACGGCTGCCGTCGGATTGATTTACTCCATCGAATGTAGCAAAAGTGAATCTAAGAAAAAGGCAATAGTAGCCTGTCAGCATCAATAACCTACATGACATTAATGTAAGCACCTACTGAGACAGTCAAACCTGAATAAAAGAAAATGAGAAACTTCACCAGAACTTGGGAGGTAAGCAGGGCTGATAAATAGAAGAAAGCAGATTAAGAAAACTAAAGTAATCAGGGTCAGAGAGCAAAGCAAAAAACTCACTATGGACACCAAATTCATATTACAGAATATGAAAATAACAAATTAACCTTTCATTGACATTCACAAAAACAAAAAACTATTGACTGACATGACTGACAAACTGCAGATCTGATCCGGCTTGCAGGAGGTAATTATTCTATATATTGTAATTTACTCTGTTGAATACATTACCTTGCAAATGTGCATTCTAGATTAAATATGCTAACATTAGACTATCACTGTTAGCTTTGCTTTGCCTTATTAGAGAAGCTGAGCAACTAGCTAGCAAAATCCATTTAGTGTGTGTGTGTGTGTGTGTGTGTGTGTGTGTGTGCGTGCGTTACACAAAGACAAAGAGGAAAAAAACAAGTTTGTGTAAAATATGTTTAACCATTTTTGGTATGATTAGTTAATATCTCATCAATCCAATCATAAATTATTATAATACAGAAACCATCCTCTCAAATTTGGCCACCAGAAACTAATGGCTGTTTGCCAGCTGCACGTACCTTCTGGCTTCTGATATAAAAAAGTTGACTTATTGTGGTCATGTTGAAAGGATAGGTGGCAATCTGCTATAGCTTTTATAGATTAGTAGATCAAACTCAGAGGAATACATTTTAGCCATTGTCTTGTTTAATGCAGAACATTTACAAAAAATTTGTAGTTTTATTAAACATCAGCTATTTGGATTCCAGATGCAGTGTCATACCTACATCTTGCCGTTCAGTGCAAAATGTGCTTCCATCAGAGCATTTCCCTGTGGTGGTAAATAATAATTACAATAATAAGTACATTGACTCAAATACTGTAGATAAGTACAATTGTAAGTAATTTTACCGTTACTCCACGACAATTCGGTATTCAAGTATTTTACTTTTTCCTACTAATTATTTAAAAGCTATAGTTCTTTTTCATATTTAGATTTTACTTACAAAGCTTTGGATCATTTTATAAAATACATTGCACTGTTAAAGATTAAACTACCCTGCAGTGTATAAAATAATAAAGATAAACTTGCTCTAGCTCGACCGACTACAACATTAGTTGTAGTACTGATTACATGTTAATGCATTAATTATAATATATAATGATATGATGTAATTTATTTATTTTTTTTTAAATCTGCACGACTACTTTTAAATTTGAGACTTCAAGTAAATGATGTTTTGTGTGAAAACTTCTGTACTTTGACAGTACTTGAGTGAGTACTTTTGTCCTGTTGTATTGCTGCTTTTACTTAAGTAAAAATCGGAATACTTCTTCCACTACTGGCATTTCCTTAACTTTAAGATACTTAACCTTTGGTAAATCCTGTTGGTCAGATTAGGGGAATGCCTGATTTACAGATTGATTACTGTCACTGACCACCGAGATGTCCCACATTTTAAAGCCACTGTCTCTGTAGCTATCATCCATGTGCACAGAAGGATGATTTATTGTGGAAAACAAACCCACGGAGGTGCATGGCACACACGCAACTCAGTAGGGTTCCACTGGTAACACCGTATACATGAGACCAGTTGTCACATAGGGATGCCATGTGAGCTGGTGCAGTGTACGGGATGGAATGACATATGAATGCCACAGAGAGAGAAATTGGATGGTATGAGACCGTCAGCAACTCTGGCAAGCCGCCTTGGGAAATAAAAAAAATAATGAAATAAAACAGTAGAGCCCTTGTATTCAGGGGGTTTATTGTCAAGCCCTGTTTGATGAAGTCAGATAGCTGACTCACATTGTCTGTCTTGAAAGGCTGCAGCCTGCCTGCTCCCCGCTTGTGGCCCTGTGTATTACGCTGCCCTCAGCCTCGCTCGTACAAAAACTCGCTCGTACAAAAACAGCACAAATACTGACCCAGCAGGAGCCACCTGACAACAATCCAAAACAGTCTTGTAGAAACGCACTCCACCAGCGTCTGTAGAGGACTCTGGTTCATTCCTCATATGCATATCCTGAGAGTGCCAGAGGCCGTTGTTCAGATGTTATTTTAAATGTGTTTTTAGCATTTCAGTCACTGCTGAGCTATTGTACTCAGAGCAAAGAGAGAAATATGTGTGTTCCAAGAAAACGTCTTGTGATACAAAAGTCAGACGTGTGGGTTAAAAAATCAAACAAAAAAGAACCTGCCAAGAGTTCACATCCGATACCGTAGAAATAAATCCAAAAGACATCTACTGATAAAACAACAGTGATTGACATATATTTACATAAAGTGGCATACATAGATAATTTCTTTGTCAGTGTAAAAGTTCTTGTGATATATATCACCAAGTGTGAGAGCAGATTAATGTTATTATTTATGTGAACTTATAGATGTTAGATATTTTACATATATACTATATAGATATGTTATGTATAGGTCTATGTCATAAAAGCACTGTTTTTGTAATCAGTGCAGAAATTTAAAACTGTCCACTGTCATGGAAATAGATTCAAGGACAGCTTGACAAATGTCCAAGATTGCATATGGGACTAATTAGGGATTTTTTTCATCATCTCTTGTCCATTTATTTACAGAAATAGACTAAATAGGAAGCAAATGTAATGCCTCTGCTGCCAAAAATAATTATCCTCAAACGAGAAATGTGGGGAACTTTTTTTGTGCCTATTTGGAATGTAATGTTTGTCTCAAGGTCTGAGCCCTTCACTTCTCCACAAGTCAAAACTCATGGTCTGCGCTCTGGCTGCTGCTGTGGCTAACCCAGCTGAAAATTTCCATATGTGGGGCAACCCACTACACACACTATGTAAGGAGAAAAAAAAAAGTAGTTCCTCCTGTACAGTCCACTAAGAAAGGATTGAAGAGACAACATTATTTGTTGCCCTAATTAGTCTGTCCTACTAATTTAAGTGTGTGGGAAAAATCACATTAGCACTTGGGTGGAAAACTGTGCTCACTTTTTAAACATCCGAAATTAATGTGATCCTGAAGTGTGGAGAATTGGATTGAGGCTTCACTGAGTTTGATAGATCCTGTTGGCACTCCAAGTTGTTTTTATATCTGGCTGGCATATTATATTCATGAGCACAATGATTTTATGAAAATAGCCTTAGGATGGTTGTGGCTCAATTAGAACATTCAGCTGCAAGCAATTAGTTGACTCAAGTGGGTGATAATCTGTACAGGAATTTTTCACGTGGACACCTCCCCAGCAGATGTGAAACTGCATGGCAGTACAGTTTGAAATAATTAATTCATTGATAATAATATCCACTGAGGTGATTTTTTTAATGTTCTTCTTCAGGAATTTATTTCTTAATAATTACATTTCGTCATTTGCACTGATGATAATGATGATGATTGCAACCACAACACATTCTTACCACACGTGATATCTTCATTAAAACTGTAATTTAAATCACATTTCAATAATATTGTGTAATACATTTAGTTGTACATGCACTAGTAACCATCTGGTGCTTGCTATTGATTTAAATTTGACCACCAGTCCTTATCACAGTAGCTTGAGGAGTAGTAAAGATGACAATGACACATCTTGACCAATCATTGTCACAAAAAGAACATATTAAGATATGCAGTATGAATAAGTGGCTTATATCTATTGATTTGTCCTTGACTAATGAGCTTCATTGTAAGTATTCGATAACAAGGTCATCGATTGCTGTAACATAACATGGCTGGGCCCTGCCGTGCATGTGGATCATGGGTTTTCCAAGGAGCACATCATTGACAAGAAAGCAGATAGCTCTCTAACAGATGATGCGAAATTCATTAGTGGTGGGATTAGAGGACAGCTAGTTAGTTAATAATGATCATTAAAATGATCATTTGAAAGTTTTTATTTTGTAATGATATAATCAGCTTGAATGTGGCAGATTTTTTGCAAACATTATTAAGTTAATAGAGTTGTTAACAGCTGATTTGTAATGTTAAAATGACCCAGCAATATTAGCATGCAATTGTCAATAAATGTGAGGCAGTTCTGGAGACTAAATGCTGCTGCTCACACTATTTATATCAGTGACAGGACTGCTTGCAAGGCTCTCCGAGGAGCTCCATTGCTGCCGCCTGACAGCACACTGCCTTGTTCTTCCTCTACAGAGTTAGTGTTTATTTAAAGCGCAGCAGATTAAGATTTCATAAAGATCCAGATTCAGCTTGGGGTGTACATGAGTTCATAAGCCACGAAACTGCTCTCTACTCAAGACTATATTGGTGATGATGTGCCAGATTTAAAAGTGTATCAACTGTCATCATTGGTCGTCATTAGCCAAACAGCTGTTTATACCAACAAATACAAATGCCAATAAATATAAATAAAACCCTTTTTCGCTTATTAAAATGTAGGGAAATGGATTTTGGTAGGCTTACCGACAAGTAATTTATATCATGATATATTATTATGACAACGGGGTTGGGCAACATGACAGTATATATTGTGAACAGTCATACCATATTTGCCATAGCACATTTACCGTGGTAGCTATCATTTTAACAATTCTGGATGTACTAGGCCATTGTGGGCAAAGTCAATGTGCAGGACTGCTTTATGGTCATATTATATTTTTGCATCAATGTGATAATTTACCTAGATTTGTCAGATATTTAATTGACTGGATTTGCCCAAAACAGACACTTCTGTATGGTTATTTGTATCCATAAACTCATTTAAGTTTCCAAACAATTTTATATGTCATGATATAAATCAATATCGTAATACAAAACATGTACCGTGACATTTTTAACCATATGTCCCACCCATATTTAACAATATTAATAGTATTAATAATGTAGGCCTATGTGAGATGCAATTTCTTTCACCAATGTTTTAAGTAATACCCTTTAAAACTTTGAATTTCAGATGAATCAAACATCTAAAATCATTATTTAAATGTCCTCAATCCTGCCTGTCTTATAAAAAGGTCCCATACAGTATTCGTCTAAAGTATTCACCCCCTTCGGAGTTTTCATGTTTTATTGTTTTCAAATTAGATTTGATTTGGCTTATTTTGTTTTTACGTCTGATCAACTGAAAATGATTCTTTCAGGTCAAAGTGAAAACAGATCTCTACAAATTGATCTGAATTAATTACAAATATAAAATGTAAAATATGTGTTGGCATAAGCATTCACCACTTTCATGTCAGTTTTTAATAGATACACCTTTAGCAGCAATTACAGTCTTGAGTCTCCATGTCAGCTTTTGTCAATTCTTCCCCATTCTTCTTCGCTAAACTGCTCAAGCTCTTTCCGGTTGCACAGGGATCATTAGCATCCATCCTTTTTTAAATCCAGCCACAAGTTCTTGATCTGGAATCTGACTCGGCCACTCCAGGACAATAAAACTGTTGTTTTTAAGCCTTGTAGCTTTATGCGTGGGTGTGGTAGCATTGCATTTTGCCGTCTTATAAAGGTCACATTTAGACCTGCAAAATGTCACAATAGTATTTCCATTGACTTTAGTGCATGGCAATGTACCTGTGTTGGTTTAAAAATCAATAGGTGAGCTGGACGGATGTGAGTCAGACAGCCTTCCTCCTGAGTCTGTAAGCGCCTGGAATCCCCCCATTGAGCACCATTGGCAGCTCCAGTAAATATAGCATAAACACAAGCATATGACAGTAATTACAAGTTTCTGGGATGTCTTATCCGGATATTGGGTCAGACCTGAAGTTGAAAGCAGGAGGCTAATGGTTAATTTATAACGACCTATTTCCTGAAACACTATTGGGCCACCCCTTTAGAAAATGGTCTAAATATATTGGAGGTGATTATACATCCAGCATGTGTGTGTTTTTGTGTGTGTCCTGTTTGCAACAGATTGTTTCTTTCGCTGCCATTTTGTGGCCCTGGAAATGATTTAATTTTTCAATGGCCTGTCTGCTATCAACAGGCTTGCCTCTTGAGAAAGATGTCTGCCTTGATAATTGTGCCATGAACCTCATCAGCATTTCAGATGAAATGGAGCTAGACGGGTCACTTTGAGTTTAAGAGACACTAATTTGATTGAAATTCAAACTGGGAGCATCAGGAAGTAGATTGTGCCTTTTTCTGTAATGTGCTCCCCTCACTCATGTCGCTTTTCTCCTCCAGTTACACGTCGATTGTTTTCGCTGCTGATGCTATTTTTTATATTCTGAATTACAAATGGCTGCTTAGGCTTCCTGAATGCTATGGAGTGTTGAGGGATAGCAAATTGAGCAGTAGGGGCAAAACAATTTAAGGATTCAGCAATTAAGGAGCATCTTGCCTGGAGTCTAAACTGGCCGTGCCACATGAGCATTGCATGACTTGTCACATCATGAGAGATCCCCATGACTGTCTGTACTAGTTCAATTTAAAAGCAGTGCTTTCAAACATATAAAGACAAGACTACACTATTCTCAATGATTTTTTTGTAAAGTACCAACCCTTGCCTTGGTAGACCAAGCCTATTGCCTACTAAAAGATATTTAGCCTGAGTTTTGAGACCAAAACTGATATTGATATTTGAGAGTTTTAAAATTCAATAGATACATGTTTATATTGGCCAATTCTAACCAAGATGTGTACTGAGCATTTTACAGAAATATAATACATATACATATGAGATATAAAAAACTGGTGAGCAAACCATGTAATGGTGACGCTGTTTCTAAATTCAGATTCCTCAAACATATATATTACCTGACATATCTGCTGATAACAGTATATTTGTGATAAGCTAATACCCACCAGTGTGGCGGCTTCACTAAATAATGTACATTTGTTCATTTTTGTTAAATGTAGATGCATATAGAGTAATTGTAGGTGCATATAGAGTAATTGTAAATTAAATATATTTCAAGCTTAAATTTACACAGGTTTGTCTGTCCAAGCAAAGCTGATCTGTACTCAGCAGCATTTGTTAAAATGACATTGTATCCGTTCTTGGACATGGATTAGTAAATAACAAATTACAGTCTTTTATGGTTTAGGCAGGCTTTAGACTTCAGTAACGGCTTTTACTACATTTGTTAGTGGAAATAGAGTTTGTAGAATTCTACTCAAGTCAATTTATTATTCATTTAGCACATTATCTTCATGTCCAATTATTCCTCTGACATGCTTTATGATGGCAGTGGAAGAGGTTAAATTGCATTGTGGATACATGGTATCAGGAGTGCTATCACTTACACCTTGTTGGCATCTTATCGCACCCCTTCCCGCTGTCAGCAGGGAGTGCTCATTTTTAAAGGAGATTTGCATCAAATCTAAGAAGCATTTTCTGTGACACTCTAATTGTACTGATATCTGCCTCTCCCAAAAGGTCAGAGATGTGATGGGATTACATTTGGGATGCTTCAGCTTGATTAACTGGCTGGTAGAGGAAATGGAGGCAATCAGAGCAGAAAGTAGCTCCATCCTGCCCTTATTTTAAATTTTAAAAATTTAACTATTTTTGAAACTGAAAAATCTGACTATGAATCTTAAAGCAATTGATGGATAGATATAGCTTTAGGATTTTAGCCAATTTGGAATTTAAAACTCTAGTCAAATTCAAAGTGTGGAGTTCTGGAAACCATAGCTATTTTTGTTGCTTTTTAAACTGGACAACCCATTGTTATATCATACCACAGATGTGTTAAACATAGTTGTACCAGTTTGTAAAAAAAATAAATAGCGCACTATATATTTCGTTGATATAAGCCAATACAGAAATATTACCAAACAACTGGGTAATGTCGCTCCTAAAAAAGGCAACTTGCCTTTTTCCAACTGGCTAATTATTCTTTCTATTGCATTACAAGATAAAATAAATTAGCACTCTTTCCACTTTTTCTTCAGTAAAATTCTGTAGAGCAGTCGAGGTATTTATAGAGATAGAATGTTTCACTCTGGAGGAAAGTGGAGAAAAGCTTCCTTTGACTTAATATTCATTATGTACATGATTAATTACTATATAGCCTCAGACTATCAAAAGATAGTCAGAGATATCATATTTTACATGTATTTAATTAGTGTGCACTTTGAGACCTGTGCCCTGGCAGGCCCGAATACTGAACTTTTTATGGGAGGAATTTCAATTACATGCTCTCTCTCAAATTGAGGGCTAGGACTATGCATAGAAGAAGTCATTAGGGCTTTTTCAATTGGTCTCAGGAGATGCCCAAGGTTTCACAGATGAGAAGGAATCAGAGTCACACAATCCCATAGATCAGGGCGCTCCTGCTCCACAGCGCTAAAATTAGGGCAATATATCAGAAAGAGCTATCAACACTTATGTCAACATTGTTTCAAAAGAAATATGAGGTGTTTTTTCCCCACTGCTTATGTCCTGTTGTTAAATACATTTGCCTAAGAAACGATGGCAGGTCTATGTCTCATTGGTGTCATGAATTTTATTTTTGATATCATTATGTTCCATATGCCTAATATAAACCAGTCAGTCATTTCCTGGTCTCATTGGAATCTGTTAGATAAAGCACTGTAATATATATTGCTCCTGCATGATATGCTTATGCATGAGCAAGGGGACAGAATCATCAAAGTGACCATATAATATATGGAAAGTGCTGCAGTCATGAAATATTACCCACAAAAACAAGCAGCGTATTATGGGCCCAGCATGAGGTGCATGTTTTAATTCCAAAACAGTAATTCATTTCCATAAAATCAAATACAATATGCTGCAATTTTCATCTGTTATTATCACACGTGAAGGTCATTAATAAAGTGAAATGCCCCTTGAGACCTCCACTAAACACAGATGCACACACACAGATATAGACCCAAATATGTGTCATTATGGCTCTGTGATATAAAACACTGCTTCAACATTGGCAAAAGTAAAAACAAAAATTCCCTTTTATTTATTTTGGTGGGGAGTGTTCTCTATCAAGTGTATTTGAAAAAAAAGTGTATCTGAAGTATTTTAATTGGCATACATTCTAAGGAGAAATAGAACAAGAGGAAGAGGGAGATATTTGTGCTTGAAAAAAAGAAAAAAGTAATGCCGTTATTGTGATTTATTGGGTTTTTTATTCAAATACAGGAATCGTTTGTTTAAGTTGCTGAATAATGTTTTTGTACTGTAAACTATAAAACCCTGCAGCTACATGGTATGCAGCTAAAATGTGTGTTGTTTTTCAATCTGAAACCTAAACAATTCCCCCACCTGCATCTGTTCAATGCTATACATCCCGACAGTAAGCAACTCTCCACTGTTCCACTGCGCTACCAAATATTATATTAATAACATTCGGACACAGAGCGGTGATTACCTCAGCGGCCCAAAACAAAGCTAAAGCACAATACAATGCAACCAGTAATACATTTTTCAATGATCTGCTGTAAATGGGCGCACTGGTCTGTGATAAGAAGAAAGAAAATATTATCTCTGGTTCTTGCTAAATCAGCAGAACAGAGTTATTGATCTGGCCCCTCACGTTGCCAATAGAATTTTAAGTCCCCTCGGTAGCAAAGATGGCTTGCTGGTGGTATAGATGTCATTATCATGATTTCAGTACAGCAAAAGGGCGGTCACCTGCAATTCCCCCGGCTTCAGAGCACACCGCAGGCTCAATTAGAATGTCTGCTCTCCAGATGTTAAAGGCAGTGACTAAAATAACCTTTTGACACTGCTTTGCATGGCTGGTGAAATGGAAAACAAAATGTATATATGTGATATCTAATAATCCTTAGGTCCTCCATGTGATTTCTCATAATTATATTTAGGGCATCTTGGTTCTTAATGTGTAAAAAAAAATGTGGCACACATTTTGCTATGCACAGAACTCATTCTGGTCATTTAAAAAATGTCTGTGGAAAGATGCATTAATCAGTATTTTGGTATTTCTGTTCTTCCGGTTCAAGAATTGGAGGCTGCAGTAGAAATCATTAATGAGACCTTTGATGGCATTTTGGGTGCAAATTCAAAAGCCTCATCTAGCCACTCAGCATGTAGACCCATTCAGAGAAGGAGCATGCTCAAATCAATAAGTCGGGACATTTGAGTGAAACACAGATTGTTTATCCCATCCAAATGCGCCCCACCAAACAGATGTGGGGGGTCAAATTCCCAAATCACATGAGGTCCCCATGCAATTGTAGTCTGGTGTGAATAAGTCTTCTCTTATACAACAATATTTGTTGCATTGATTCCTGCTGTTCATGTACATTTCACAATTTTTTTTATTCACTGATTTCCAACTGCAAGAGAGTAGTTACATCTACAACAACAACAACAACAACAACACACACACACACACACACACTCTCTCTCTCTCTCTCTCTCTCTCTCTCTCTCTCTCTCTCTCTCTCTCTCTCTCTCTCTCTCTCTCTCTCTCTCTCTCTCTCTCTATCAGGGACCAAACTAAAGAACTGTGTAATTGCAAGATTCATTCAGAAAACCAGGAATGTTATACCCTTTTGGCTAGTTATTGACTAGACAGGTCATTATGGCAAAGTCTTTTGTGGAATCTTTCATTGGCCTTAACACATTCAAACACATAATCCAAGCTCTTAAAAAAAGACACACAGAATAGCACAGAGCACAAAGGACCTCTTTTGCATCATACACATAGTGGAGAAGACCCAGACATGTATAAAGTACTAGAGACCCAGACTTGAGTAAAAGTACAAGTGCTCTATCAAAAAAGTGACTTGAGTAGAAGTTGAAGTGCTCTTTCAACCTACATTGTGTAATTTATTTAGTTGATTCTTAGCAAAAACCCATTTGTTCTTTCACAAATATGTGCTCATTCATGTGTAATTACTTCCACCAACTAATCAAAATATTCTTTTAAGCGTAGAATCTGCCATTCAGAATCATTCAGAATACATACGAGCAAGTCGCTCGAATGGCGGCAGCCATGTTGCGCCTCCATCTTTAAAATACATTAGCCAAAGAGGGACATACCTCCGCCTTTCGCGCTTTTCCCGGTAGATTTTTTGGTCCCACTCCACCGCTAATCACACCTATTCATTAGTAATCTATTATTAAAACGACAATGCGACAGGCAAAACAACAAGACCAAAGTTAATATTGGAGTGGCTAGAAGAACTGCGTGTAAACGATGGAGATACTAAGAGCTAATTTCGGGTTCGGCCACCGTAGGAGTTAAAACGCGTTCGGAATGGGAGAGGCTAGAAAGTAATATTCAGTTTGGTTGTCATATACAATTTCACCACTAGATGGGAGAAATTCTTACACAGTGTAGCTTTAAGCACCACATTTAAGTGGAAGTACTAAAGTATTCAACATTTTTTGTACTTAATTATTGTAAGTAGTTTATTTTAAAATGTACTACTACTTTCAAGTACTGAAAGTAAAAGTACAAGTATTGTGTTATGTAGTTATTAAAGAAAGCAGTCAAACGTTTGAATATCATATTGTTTATATTATTTCAAATGTTTAGCCTAAAGGACACTCACAATTCCTTTGGCTGTAGCAGCAGTACAAGGAATGATTCGTAACATTTTTATAATTGTAACTGTTGGGATTATAACCCTGTGAATGCTGGATAATGTGTATTAGCTGCTCCAGGGCTCCTATCAGAGAGCATGAGTCACCAGGTGGAGTTCAACTTTTTACTTGGTAGTAAGATGGTGCATTACAGGCAGTCACAAGCTGTACATTGCTGGATATATGAAGGAAGTTTCTGAAATAAACCCAAAAAAGGTACATTAATGTCACAGCTGTTAGAACTACTATTATCTGATATAACAGTGGGTTATTAATCACTTATTAACAAATACTGAAATAAAATGTATAATTATCACACTGTGCAAGTAAAATGAACATCCTCTCCAGCATAGTAACAATTAAAGCCCCAAAAAACGTATCACATGTACAGTGGAAAGTTAGCAAGCTAGCAAAATACAGATAAACTAGCAGCTTCACATCACAGGGTAAAACGGTTAACATTCAGTACTCATTGCAGACTGAGACAACTCAGGAATAGCTTAATCTGCTGCAACAATAGCTAAATAGAAAGAGTACAAACATCTCTGACTTCTGAACAAGCAACCGCCGTAATGAAAAGAAACACGAAGCGATCTCGGGGATTTATCGCGTAACTAATTAGCGTACGTAACTAACGTAGCTGTAACTACACACACTGTAACCTACACAGTCTCCATAGCGTGAAGAATTCACAACAGTAACAAGTAACAATGCAACACAAAAACATTTATCGGAGTAAAAATGTTAAACTCATCGAAAATATGTACTCAAGTAAAAGTGGAAGTAGGAGAAAAAAAATAATAGTCCAGTAGAATACAGATACAGCCTTTTAGTACTTAAGTACAATAGTGAAGTAGTTCTCCTTTGTTACTATACATCTCTGAGAAGACCTAATAGGCAAGCACTGAGTGAAAAGCAATGGAGTTGATCATTGAATAGCATTGCTATGTGGTAACGGCAGTACTTCTTTGTTGGGGAACTTTGAATATTTCCCATCTTGAGCATGAGTTAAGAACAGATGTTTTTGCATTTCTGTGCTCCACTATCACACTCCACTGTGTTTTAACATTTATGCATTTAATTCCTGTGACTATTTTCTTTGTTTAAAAAAGACTAGCATGGATGTATTTAGGCACATTATTCATTTTTGCTAAATTAGTTTCCATCTCTTTGTTTCCCCCTTGTCAGATGCAACAATCGGACCCAGTGCATTGTGATCACGGGTTCTGATGTCTTCCCTGACCCCTGTCCAGGGACCTACAAGTACCTGGAGGTCCAGTATGAGTGTGTGCCCTACAGTAAGTCTGACCCTTCTGCCAGGAATTGAAACCCCCCCCTCCCCCCACACTCCCATCCTCTTCTATCCCCTCTCTCTCTCTTCTGTTTCATATCATATCTTGTCTCATTTCTTCTTCTTGCCTTGTCCGGACAGTCTGTTCTCTTTGTGTGCAACACCTTCCAGCACCATTTTCCTCAGTCTCTTCTTCCATCTGTATCACACCATGAACTTTTCATGAAATATGACCTGTAAAACCCTTTGGTCTTCTTTCTGTACTGCCTTTATTATTGATGGGCTCACCGTGTTTCCACCCGTTCGACGAGTATGGTTATGAGGTAGCAAAATAGAGGGAGGGTAGAGGAAGTCATGCTGACTCTCCATAATGGGAAGCGAGTGTTTCATTACTCAAGTCTATCAGATGCAAAACACAGCTCACCTTGATGGCTTAATATACATCCATACAACAGGTGTTGAAATATGTTAACAGATGCTGCATTATGTAACACAACAGAATGGCTCCACTCATAAGTGAATAAGGTAATATTTCATCTAAAGAGATAGTGTTAACATTTTGTCTGTTCCTTGGATGCTAAAATATTCATTGCTCCCTAACAATCTTTAGATTGCCCTTTGAATAAAAATTCCCCATTTGTTCTTTAAGCCATGTTCATTTGCAATTTGTGAAGGAAATTCCGCCACATAACCTTTACTAACTGATTAATGACAAAGATTTAGATGAATTGCCAGAATCACTAATCAGGTGGAACTGCAATAATTACAGTGGGAGTGATGGTATGATAGTATTTGGCAGCTCTTGTAGATTCAAATTAGTATTTTGTACACTGATGTTTTTAGATGTCTTTCACTTTTGAATCAACTAAAAAGGGAAGTTTAGCCAAAAATATATATAATGCATCTTTATTCTACAGTACTTTTTATATTCAACATATTTCTTCTACATTGCTCATTACCAGTATACCTGTCCGAGCTGTTTCCCTCAGCATTGAATCCGAATGCATTAGTGAACATCATTAGATGGTGAAACTCATTACAACTTAAAGGTTAACCTCTCCGAGGCTTTGAGGACCTGTAATTAAAAATGAAATAAGCCATAATGAGTATTTGAGTCCACCTTATTGAGCAAAGCCAAATCCTATAGCTTTTACCCTAAAGTGCTTGTATTGTTTTTTGTTTTTACTCGACTCATAGTCAAGTGACATATTGATCCCATGTCTTGCTGTGTTACCTCAAATAGTAGGATTAGCCTCATGGTGCACCCACTGTTATGATTGTCTTTTGCCTCCTTCTTGCAACAAGGAAAGACTGGCTTGATGTGGTAAAAAATAAATTTCTACCCAAGGACTCTCAGTTCTGGCAAAGTCTATCTAACAGAAATTCTAAACAGGTCCTTTACTCTAAGCAGTTTCAAACATGCATGTCTGTAGCCCCATCTTTTTGCTTCTCAAGGTCCATGCCCAACCAGAATAGGACCAAGAACACAGAATGTGTCCTATCGCAACTGCCCTGGTAAGTGCTTAGTGTTCTCCCAGTCTGACCCAGTCCACACAAGCCCAGCCCAGCCTTTCCCACTCAAGTCCTGTTGTAAAATGTGATAGATTGTGATTTATAGGCAAGTTTCTTGTTATGTTTTTTCCCTCTTACCAGTCCTTTGTCTCCTCTTCCCCAAAATAAAATCCATATACCCTATAGATCATTTTGTAGAGTCAGAGAAAGGCAATCATAGGGGGAAATTTACTGAGCTGTTCCACACCAGAGCAAACCCTTACTAGAGTTTTCAGATGGGATAGCAAAGACTTTACCACAGTTTTCTAGTTTTCCGATAGAATAGATCATATGCCAAATACCAAGATTTGTGATTAAAAACCATTGCAGTGGTTCAGGAGCTTAGGATACCCTGGATTTGCTGGGATACAAGACTTGAGAAGTTGTTTTGCAAGACAACGTATTAAATCCCCATTAAGCTGATCAGCGACGGGACCGCAGACAGTGTCCTCATTTTGACTAGTAACTGCTGCCCCTCAAAGTCTATCTGTGCCATGGAAATATAACCAGCAGTTTAATAACATAATATGATAAACAGTTGTTTTCCGTCTCAATCATTGACTGAATGTAATGTGGTACTTTAAATTTGTTCTGTTGTCTAAGCTTTTGCATAATCACACAAGCAATTTTTGATTTTTCACTTCTATGCAAGTGGCCTTTGCAACAAGTTGCCTACATTTCCACCATTTTCATCCTTTTGGCTTCATAATTTGGTTCTTGTCACAAACTGCCCTCATTAGCAACTTTTCTTTATGTTCCAGCCAAGGATGTACATTTTGCCTTCACCTGGCACTGAGTCACCCTCTGAATTGGCACTAGTAATTGCTTGAATCAGGCAACATGAAAGCAGTCATTTCTTTATTTAAACTGCTCTGTGCAAACTATTTTGAAAAAAGCTAGAGAAAAAAGAAAGAAAAGATTCTACCTTTGCAAAACTGTAGAGTCGCAGTGGGCATAAACAGTCCTCAATGCTAATATTTTCATATTTTCATCACACTCTAATTCCAGTAAACCCCCTGCTCCACGTGACACTGATGGCCAGATTATGAAAATTGAAGTTAAGCTGTAACAGCATGATTTTAGGTCCCCTTTGGTGCTTTTGTTTTTGTGTTCAGTTGTTCCCCCTTATTTATTCAGTGTAGCTTACATAATGCTTTGATTTAAATTGAACACTGGAGCCACTCGCTCGGTCTGCCCTTGACAGCAGACATCCATTCATATCAAGATGGAACACCTGATTATTAATAGTCACTACGATTTGATTAGTGATAGTTCATAGAAAGCAGGAATTCTCTAGAAAGCCTGTAAAGTCTAGTGGAGACAGTTAGGATGTTTGGGGTTAGTGTGGGTTGGCATGTGTCTCATGTTTGTTGGTTTTAATGTTGCTATATTAAAAGTGACTGACTCTCTTCCCTTCCCCTGTGCAATCTGCAGGAAACCTCATCGGCTATCTGACTCACTCTCTTCATCCACTGACTGATTTCTGATTACACTGATTGCTATTTCTATTTTTTACATTTCTACTAACGTCATCAGGTCTTCCGTCATGTGTTCTTCTTTTCTTTCCAGGTTTCCTTCACGCCATCTCTCTCTCTGTCTCTCTCTCTCTCTGTCCTCTTCTCACCTCCTCTGTTTTATGTGGCTGAGGCGTCTTCTGAGAACTCAACTGTTGTTAATTTGTTTGCTTCCTACCCGTGTTCGATCTCTTAGTTAGCTGCAACACATTGGAATTTCTTCTGCAGAATGGCGTGCATTCATTTACGGATTTTTCTGATTCTCTAGTTCCCACTGCTTTTTTTGCCACTGAAGCCTAGATATTCAAAATGTAATATGAACCTGCACTAATTGGAGCTGGATGGTTGCAGGAATCAAGGGGAACATAGTTTATGATTGCTATACATTATCCCACAGTGCAAACTGGCCCAAAATGAGTTCATTTAGTATTCCAACATTGATCCTCAGGCCCTCTGTGTTTGTGCCTTTGTATTGTGAAGCCATCTGAGACTGAAACCTGAGAAAGACAAAAACCAATAGAAGTGTAGATCAAGGGCAAAAGAACTGACGCATGCAGTCTGTACTTGGGAGATTAACATCTCCATTAGTAAACAGTTGCTATGTTGTTGAAAGAATACATTTGAAATTATATATAATATTTAAAATCAATCAGCCTGGATCAGTCAAACTTAATAGAAATTACTCTTTAAGTCAAAAATGTTTCATAACAATGAAATTAAATTAACTACATTTCTCTGTTAAATATAAACTGTAGCTTCAGTACCATATAATAAGCAGTGGTTGAGCATTTTGCTAAGCTTTTCTGGACACATAGAGAAAGTCTCTTTGACTGTATTTTTCTTTTCTTCGATGCCCTTTGTCCCCTCACATTTGGCCAACGACCTCCTGATTGAACAGCAAGCAGTTTATCTGAACTGTCCCAGTTGGGAAATGCATGACTTGAACAGTCTTGTAGTCTGACCTAGGCTTTAGACTGAGAAATGTCTTTTCTAAAGAATTTATGTAAATTTGTTATCAATATGTCAGTCTTTTTGTTGCAGTTTAAACTAAGCTAGTGATTTTCATGCAATGCAAGTCTCATGATATGTTTCATAAATCAGCCATTGGACTGGGTAATGCTTCTTAGCTCAGGTGCCTTGTTTGAATGTGCACATATTGGCAAATTTTTATCGGAAATTTTATCGGAAAGCACAAAATAACAAATTAAGTGCAGTGTTGTTTTGTAGAATGAAATACATGTTTCAACAGTGAGTGCACATAAGCTATATAAATGTATTTTGCACCAGTAACTTACACTGATTACCTGCTTTCTTGATAAGGCCACAGTACGTTTGTTTTCTGTGTACATATGGCTTCATAATTGTAAAAGTGGTGAAGTAAGATTAGAGTGTTACGCAGAGACTTTTGTTATTGAGGTATAAGTTAGGTGTAACATTGTCCAGAGTGGTAAAATTACATCTTAATTGTATTCAAATCTACATGTATTTTAAAGATATAGCAAAGGGTTATCTACTACTCTATATTTAACTTTCTTTAGAAAAATAAAACACACCTTTTCTTTTTCGTGTAATTGGATTTGGTTTATGGTGGCGGGTGGATTAAAACAGACCATAGCAACAAAAACCAGAGTCATGTTAAGTGAAATTATAATTAACATAAATCAATAAATAGATGCCATTAATGTCACTTTTCTGTATAGTATCCACAGGATGGCTTTGATTCTCAGAAAATGTTCTTATTAACTTTATTAACTTATTTTTACAGGGTTTCTGCGGGGGTTTTAAAAGTCTTAAAAAGTCTAAAATTTTATTTCGCTGAAGTATTGTGTTCTACGTCTTTTTGAATTACGTGAAAAAAAAATGAATTTAGGGCTTAATTGATGTTACGATAAAAGCCTTAAATTTCATTCATAATGGTCTTAAATTGGTCTTGAAAAATGTCTTAAATTTGACTTTGTGAAACCTACAGAAACTCTGTTTTATAATTAAAGGGAGATCATTCTCAATATGTCATTTATTTTCAATGTGAATCTCAAAATGTCCTACCTATGTGGCAAACAAAAAATCTAAGATTTTTTACTGAATGTCATTAGTTATGCCATTTGCAATAGCACATACTTTTGGCAGTCTGTCAAAGATAAAATCCATCCACCACTATGCCTTATACCAATTGTGACGATTGGTCATTTTCAATGTTCTAATCCAACCCCTTTTTTCTAAGACAGGACCTTGACGGCTGTATGTCACTTTTCTCACAACTTTCCTGTTTTCTCTGAATAGGTCTACCCGTCTTTGTCAATGTCTCATAATGTGTTTCTGCATATGTAATCATAGCGATGCCAGTTAATTCATATTAATCTCTTTTTTTTCCCTTGCACCCCTTTCATTCTCTCTTCCAACGCTTAAAATAGAAGTGGAGCAAAAAGGTAAATAACAGACACGATCCAAACCCTAGCTCCTTGTTTTGTGGCATCTGGTTGTAAACTACCTATTTTTCCATGGTGGCCCCTACAAACCCATCGCAGACGTTATCTTCAGGAATCCCCCACCCCCTAACTGTAATGTTAACGGCCAGTGTAGTGCAACAAGGGGAGTGAGGCTGGCCATAAAAAAAAAAAAAACTGCACACAAGCAGCCAAAAGATGTAAATGGGGGCGTATTGGCTGCAGTCAATAGGGGCTTCCTCTCTTCATTCTCCCTGGGTGCTTTTGCTACTCAGCAGAATCTCATATTGCCTGGCTTCCAAACCCTTTTCCATAGCATGCCATGGTAACAGTGTTTCTTGGCCCTTTTTTTAAAGCTATTGCTTACTACTGTCCCTTTTATCTCCGAGCCCTCCCCCCTCCCCTCTCTCACTCTTCTTGCCATTATTGTCACCTGACCACTTGCTGCTCTTTTCTCTGTTGATTCTTATGCCTCGAATGCCTCAGAGCACCAACCAAAACACCTCAAGAGACCCTTACTAAAAAGTTTTTTAAATTTTAATGGTTGTGACATTTGCACCACTGCGTAATGACAAGCCTCTCAGGAATATACCGTAGCATAGGTGGCATAAGTGAGATACGTCTAAGTACACACAAACATTGTGCAGACTGTGCTGACTCCTGCTCTCTCATAACCTCTCCCGTCTGTTGCCAAGTGACTTTAGTTGGCTGCATTTTTTTTGTTTACAGGACCAATTGTTTCGTTAAGTTTTGTTTCTGTTCTATTTCCCCTCATTTGTGTTCTACTCCCAACAGTAAATGTCTGTGAGGCCAAGCTTCTTTTAGTTTCAGACTACTTTATATATTTAAACATTATGCTTAATAACTTTCCTAATTTCTTTTTTTCTTTCTATGCACAAAACCAAAATCCTTATATTGCTTGTGAATATTGGCTATAGCTGTTAGTTGTGTTTTGGCCACTCTTTAATGTGTGTCTGTCTCCACTCCTTGTGGACAACCTGTAAAACAAAATGAAGACATTAGAGATTCTATTCTATTACATATAGTTTTTTTATGGTTTTATTTTTCACATGTTAACCTGTGTCTGTTTCTTATTCTACTCTTCTCCCATTACTAGTTTTTCTTTGTCCTGGGACTCTGAAAGCTGTCGGTGATCCTTCCTTTCTATTTGAAGCGGAGCAACAAGCTGGTGCCTGGTGCAAAGACCCACTGCAAGCTGGTGACAAAATCTACTTCATGCCTTGGACTCCTTATAGGACAGACACTCTCATTGAATATTCCTCCCTGGATGACTTCCAAAATGCCCGGCAAACCATCACCTACAAGCTGCCCCACCGGGTGGATGGGACTGGATTTGTGGTCTACGACGGGGCCGTCTTTTTCAACAAGGAGCGTACCCGCAACATTGTGAAGTTTGACCTGCGGACTCGAATCAAAAGTGGTGAGGCGATCATCAATAATGCCAACTACCACGACACGTCGCCCTACAAGTGGGGTGGTAAAACAGACATTGACCTGGCGGTAGACGAGAATGGGCTGTGGGTGATCTACGCCACCGAGCAGAACAACGGCATGATCGTAATCAGCCAGTTGAACCCCTACACGCTACGATTTGAGGCTACCTGGGACACCACCTATGATAAGCGCTCAGCCTCCAATGCCTTCATGGTTTGTGGAGTACTCTATGTGGTCCGCTCCACCTATGAAGACAATGAAAGCGAGGTCAGCAAGAGCCTGATCGATTACATTTACAATACCAAACAGAACCGTGGGGAATATGTTGATATCCACTTTCCCAACCAGTACCAGTACATTGCAGCTGTGGAATACAATCCGCGAGATAACCAGCTCTATGTGTGGAATAACTTTTACATCCTGAGATACAACCTGGAGTTTGGCCCACCTGATCCAGCACATGGTAAGAACCCCGCCCCGCGCGCAATATTTTTTAAACTGCATTGCTGAAATTGTGATTTTAGTTGCTGTCAAGTCACGTTGGTATTCCCAATCTATGTATCAAGTGTCACAGCTGACTGATTTTTAATTTAGAATTTAATATGTGCTAGATATGTTACGGAAGCTTTGGAGTGTAGGAAAGCATCTCGGGGAGGGGGTGGGGTGAAGTGAGTGGGGCTCTGTGGTAAACAACCCCTCGAAGCCAGTTACCATATCATAAGGGATCAGTATCTAGGGGATTTGGGGAGGTTTACCATCCGGGCGTTCCCTGAGTCCCTAGTGCTAAGGCTCAAGGGACCTCTGCTAGCATAACCCTTTTTTTTAGAGAGAGTATGACAGGGAGAGAGAGATATACTTTCACCCCTGGAACCATACATGCCCGGACAGGTGCAAAGTCTTGCCTGGGGCAAGGTTAGATCATTCCCCAAGTGATGCTGAAACTCCAAATCTCCATTGGCCTTTAAAAGAAAGTACTTCCCATCCTGCCTACAGAGTGTGAGGATTCAAGGTTCTGTCTAAGAAAGAAAGAGATGGTAGACACAAGGGAGAAGGATCAATCACCCAGGGTCACATCAGTAGCGTATGTTTTTAATTTAGCTGTCAAGAGCTGAGGGGAAGCTAGCCTAGGCCTGCGATAGTCCTTACCCTGAGAATATAATAACAGTAATTATCCTAATCCCCTGCACACCCAGAGTCCTAAATCCACGTAATGCTCAACGCAGTCAGTGATGAGCCACCGAGGTCAAGCAACTTTTCTACAGATTATCCGAGAGCTCAATATTTATTAATGTCTTTGCTCGTCCACTTTTGTATTGATAGGACATGAGCTGGGGCTGCTAAATTGGGTTCAGCCAGTGGAACAGCATCAATCTAGCCTGACCAAGGCAAGCCTCACTGTAACAAAGAAAGTAGTCCAGGTTGGAAAGCAAAATTAATATGCAGAGGGGGGCATTCAGTAGAATACTCACTGCAACAATCATGGGAAACAAGATAAAAAAGTGTTTTATTTTTTTATTTTTCCAACTCTGAAAAACATGTTTGAAGTTTCTCCACTGCTAATAAGACAGATACCAGACCGCTTTTTTTAAATTAAATATTTGCATATCACAAGTACATTCAGAGCAATTGAGGAATATGCTACAGCCAAAAGGTGTTTCCTAATTTTAGTCATGCCCAAAACATTATGTTGCATAGAGAGAATTCAAATGAGCTGATTCTAAGCAGTGCCTTGCATTTGCAGACAGCTGCTATGAAAGTGGCCTTGATATCACCCCTTCTGCTATCTAATCAAAACAAATTGGAGCATGTCTTTACATGCCATCATCTGTTTATATACAGTGAACTGATTATTAAGCAGTCGAGCAACAGCCTTCTCAACAGCCTTTATTTTCAGCTTAACTGTTATGGATTCTTAGAATAAACTGTGTATAGACAGGCTGCATGCTCAATTGATTTATTCATTTGCTGAATGGACACTGATTACTGATAGAGAAATCAGAGGGTTTAACAGGATCCGCCCTGAAATAAGACTACATTCCGGTTACACCCAAAGGAACTTCTCTTCATGTAGATTATGTTTAGAAACATACACTGCCTGACATACTGTATGTGCTCCTCGGGGCTTCCGTATTCACACATCTTTATTTTAACGCCAACAAGGACTCCGTTCATTCTTCTTGACAAATGAGACGTAAGCATGGCCCTGCTGCTGTGCTGACTAATGCATGTTGAGTTCCAGTCGATGAGTGCAAGGCAGAATGGTCTAGGATGATCATCAAGATGTCAATAAACTTGTCCTCCCACATGGCTGATGTTGACACATAAATGATGGCACTTTTTTCTGGCTGTCACTAGATGCCCTCTCTGTGATATCTTGATGCTTGTTTCAATGCCTCACTGGACACTGAGACAAGCCATCAGAATGCTTTTGTAGTGTTAAAAGTTGAAGGTACGTGTTTTGAGCAGCACTTGGCGAAAGAAAAATGAAAAGAACCTTTCAGCGTTGCTCAAATAATTGCAAGCATGAAAGCTTAGCACATGCTGAAAGCATCGTTTGTACAACAGAGCATCGCAAATTATTAATGTAGATGCTGGAGCTGTGTTATAAGTTTGACTTAAAAAAAATGAAAGGATCCCCACACACACACACACACACACACACACACACACACACACACACACAGTGCGCAAACAACTCTGTCACATGATTCGCTCCGTCATGAATTGCAATCACATCAAAGTGATGTTGGGACCCTGTGTGGCAGACATTTGGGTTCCTGTCAAGTCCAATAACGTCGCTCGTGTTGAGGCAAGATCATCTCTTGTAGGATTATGGGGGAGTGGATGGGGTCACATCCAACATGCAGCTCCAATGAAAGTGGACATTAAATGGGTCAGTAAGTCCCACTTTTGGCTTTGACCAGCAGCGCCATAATCCACTCATTTAACCATGGCTCAATGCCTGTTCTCCTTTTTGCATATAGGAGCTCATAAGAAGACATATTCCTTTGTCGCATCTTGTAAGTGAGATGATTAAATTGATTTAAATGAGGTATTCCCAGAGAAAACTCATTATGCACCCATTTCTATGGACCGTTTATTTATGCCAAGCTCTGATATTTGGCCTCAAACCACTGAGTAAGCATATGAAAATCTTTTTCTTACCAGAAATATGCACAAACAGACTCTATTCACTGCCACAATGGGACAGAGGTGAGCCTCGGAAACCTTTTATTTATCCCCTGTCGCAAAATTAAATTCTGAATCACTTCCGTATAAAAGCCCCCGGCACTGCAGTTAACACCCACACAAAATCTAGACCTCCTTTTTAATTGTTGAAATGTCAATACATTTGCATACAATTTCAATCTTTGCTGCACCCTCAAATTATAAATTTGCGAGTGGGGATCGTAAGGAAGAGAATGATCCAATTTGTTTGAAATTATAAGGTAGGGCTCACTGACGCGACTTGCCAATTAGCTTACAAAACTCTGCATGTGGTCAAAACAATGCCCTGTAGTTTGTGTGTTATGAAAGTGCCTTGCAATGCAAAAATGCTCAGCTGTTACAGATGCTCGTGAGTCATATGCATTAGCAGTCACCCCAGAGAGCCTACCTCTTATAGTCTGATGAATATACAGCTCACTAATAAGCACCACTATGATTCATTCCTGTCTTCTGCAGTGCTTACATAGAGGTCAACTTGTGCATGGCAACATTTAGAGAGAAGGCAGGGAACACAGAGAGAGGAGGAGAGATAGGATATTTTAAACGTCAACATCAAACTTTCACAGCCATCTGAGGTGCTGGGGTAAAGCAGCAGAGACTTTGTCCTCCTATATGCTCACCAGTGGTGCAGGAGCAGGGATCAGGATGTGTTAAAAACGGCCAATTTGTTTGTTTGCCTTGACAACAACCCCCCACTCCCTCTCCCCAACCCCCTGTCAGCTGTCCAAGTGGACACAGCGGTGTGAAAGGAGACTGTATTGATGTGGAAAATCACCCTTTTTGTTTTGTTTTTCTGTCCTCCTGTCATATTCTCGTTTCTTTCCCTGTCTGCCTCCAATCTTATTGTCTCTCTCTTTCATTATCTCTCTATTGCATTCAGTCTTGCTGCTTGCTTGACTGTCTTGCCCTCTCTCTCGTATTTTTATCATTTTTCTTTTACTCTTCCTCTGCCTGTAGACTTTTCGTAGTCATCCTCCTCCATTATCATCCATGAACTGTGCCTTACATCTGAATATTTGCATTTGTGTGCATTCCGGTCTGCACATACAGTACATGTGTCTGTTTGGCTTCTCTCCTAAAGTCAAGCTAAAGACTGTTCAAATCATGCCCAACGAGAGCAGTGCACACGTAATGACAGGATTTGAGTAAATCCTTAGCTGTGCCTTCTGGGAAACTGTACAGTAAACAGGTTGAAGACAGCCATCAAGATCAGGGATCACTCACTACCCAGTTTTGTCATTCAGAAATATGTGTTCACTGGGGAAACTGTTTATAACAGTGTTTAGATGTAAGTGACATTATTCCATTTTAATATTTAGCATGAAGCTTATTTTAAGTTGTGATTGCACACATTTATAATTTATCCAGATCCTACTACTGAACTACCTTTTTAAGTGAAAGTTGATGTGTTAAGCAACTTCTCTCTGGTTCTTTCTCACGTTCATTCCTGTTGACTCCTGTTTGCTGTTGTCGGGATCACACTGGTGATGACTGACTATACAATCCTGGCCAGCCAGGACTAGGCCAAATCAATCTCCTCACTGAACACAACAATCTGCAGAAAACAGCCCAGAATTTGTGCAGAAATCTCCTAAGGTGACATGTAGTCTTAAATATGTGTATTGGTAGCAGTGATGGGTTAATTCAACAAGACCCTTATGTTTTTATAGCACCAAAAGGCGTGCCTAAATCCCAGAATTATGTCCATTTTACTGATAATGTTTTGAACTGTGTAAGCTGGGAGAATTTCTGGGATGTTAGGGCACTTTTGGGGAGTGTATCTTTAGCGAAAGCCCTTCTTTAGCCCTTTTCTTTACTGCCGGACTACAGAATCTCCGTATATGCCAGTTTCCATTCTTTATTCCTCCCATGTAACCACCATTTTATGACACACTGTGACGTTATTCCATCTACATCGTGACCCACTGGTCTCATTCTTGGTTACGATATGAGGGTGAATTTAACTGGGGGGAAATCCCACGACGGGGATTTACAGTCTTGTTCACAACGTCTCTGATATTACATTGTGGGATTATACCTAACCACCCAGTGTCTGGTGGCAGTAAAGGCCATACAGCACATGAGGTCAGGAAGTCACCTGTTTTTCTTCTGAAATCTGATCACGATCTCTGCTGCTCCTTGTAAGACACAAGGACCAGTTGTTGCCAGAGAAGGAGGAACATTTAACCCCTTATCCAAAAACACACCTCAAGATGTTTTCTCATATTCCCGAGCTGCTTGTCACCACTTCTACTGGAATGTCTTACCCGCTGATGTAAAACTACTGCACACAATGCGGCCAAATGATCTTCACTGACAGCGTGCAAGTATGTGGGCAAAGCAAACCCGGGGTTATGATTTAAAATGTCACAAAGAGTTGTTTTACATAAAAGAGAAGGGGGTGGGGGGTGTGATTATGGTTACACTGAGCCCTATAGCCAAGGGGACCCACAGTCTCTTGTTTGATTACAGTCTGACTGTGAAACAAGGCGTATTAAAAGAATTATTACTCAGACATCACAATGGTCCCCCATCACTCCCTGACACACGCCTTTGAGGAGATTTATTTCACACAGGCCTGATTATTGTGTCTATGTGTGTTTCTCTAATCTGTGTATATGCAGGTATGCGTGCCTTTCACGTGACAAAGCTATGTGCATGCTTAAGTATGTGTATCTATATGTGTGTGTGTCTGTGTATACGAACATCTCTGAAACAGACATCCTCCAGTGCGCATGGCATTATATATCAGTCTGCTTGGCACACTTAAAGTTAATGGTTGAAATTTGAGGCACGTACAGTACAGAGAAAGCTGCAAGGAGGAAAAAAAGCAGGCTGTAGTCTGGCAGCTGCTGTGTCTGTTCTCTATACTTTGGTGTCATTCTGTGTGTCAGGGTGTATATGAATGGGTACATGTGTTTATAAGTGTGTGTGTGTGTGTGTGTGTGTGTGTGTGTGTGTGTGTGTGCGCACTCTGCCTGCATGCCTGTGTCCATATGAGCCAATGCGTTTGTATTGTGGGAAAGAGAAATATTGGAGACAGCAGTAAATAACGTAATCCAGCTATTAGGTTTCGTTCCCCAAAACATGGACGTATACTGTACACATCCTCACAAAGACATGACTCATGGGAAATTATACGAATTTTCACTCAGCTTTCTTCACATTTACTGCTGATACACAACCAATCATACGGCATGTTCCCCTCCACAGCTACAAATGCAGCGCAGAGTGAAAGACGTGTAATCCAATTTCCTTTGTGTATTATTGTTATTATTGGTAGATATCAAAATGCATCACACACGTATAATAAATAATCACACTATTTCATACTCAAGAACAGCTCCATTTCCATATGAATTCAGAAGCAAGGCTGCATCCAGAGAGGAATGAGTAAAATGCATGTTTGAAAATTTGATATTTCAGCGGCAGCATTAGCACAGGAAATAATTTACACTTAGTCTTTTCATAGTTCAACACCTTATTTCAATTAATCTACACTTTGTGCCGAACAAATTAAAAGCTGATGGGTTATTCATTTATTTTCCATCCACTAGATTCTCTTGGACCCCTGAGCGTGGCCCCCTTATGATGGTAGAAACAGACTGAATTGTTTGAGGCTCGACTGACTTGTTAACTTTTGCGATTCCTCTTCCATTAGGAGGTGATTACCACCCAGGAGCCACATTTCACAGTGTACAAAAGACAAAATTCATTTTACCTTAGCAAGGAGTAGGTCTCCTACTAAATGGGAACAAACAGGTGAATCTCCTAAGCAGCCTCGTTTCACATCGTTATGAGATTAGTGTGAGAGCTAATATTTCTTTTAACTTTTTTATGTGGCAAATTAGCTGAAACAAATGCTAAATGTTTGTTCCTTTACCCTTTTTCCCCAACACCGCAAGATAAACAGCACCTGCTAATGTCTATGAAACATTACCCTGATGAACAACCATGCGGTGCCTACTGAAAGTGAAGCCATTAAGCATAATAAAAAAGACACACACGCTGTCGGTTTTCATTTGTCACCACGGCCTGACTATGGAGGTCTGGTAAAGTCTCATCTGGGCTGCGTGTGTGTGTGTGTGTGTGTGTGTGTGTGTGTGTGTGTGTGTGTGTGTGTGCGTGCGTGTTCCTGAGTGCTTACGTGTATGCATATGCTCTGACAACACTTGGCACACCGTGCTCCCCTTGCCTTTACCTCTCCTGGATTCCTGTCTCATTGTCTGTCATCAATCCCAGACCTATAACCCCAGCAGTGATAACAGAGCCACTGAGATACATTCAAGAGCAACATTGTGTGGGCAGCGAATCACACAAAGAGGTTATGAATAAGTGTGCCCCGACTATTGGTGGTACTTTGGAGAATATCACTCCACACGCTCACACTCTGTGACAGCTAATTGAAGGTTCCCCTTGGGCTGAGTGCAGCAGAGACGAAATAATCAGGGATCCTGTCCTGGTTTTGCTATATAACCCAAGCGTGGGATTTGCTTCTCATAATCAAAGGAATATTGCACAGGGAAGGTATTCAGTGGTGTCAGGTGCGTGTTGCCACAGTGCAAAACAGAAATATTTAGTCCATGCTATAAATCACAAAAGGTTTGGAAAAGGCTGCTGCAGCACTACCAACAGATCAATACCCATCCCTCACAGTGGCTGCTTAAAAACTTATCCACTTAGACATCTCTGTGAAGAAGTGACTGCCTGAGAGGAGTGTCCATTTTAATACCTATGGGTTAATTCCTCCCAGCTTTCATTGGATCAAATTAAATCAAGCTATGGCATAAAGGTAATACGATTATTGTGTCTCTGGCAGGATTACAGGCTGACACTCTATGTACACAGGAACAGCAGTGGTCAGAGAGGCTGCATTGTTTATGCACGAATTTCCCTGGGAAGTATAGCCTACATTCACATTAGCCTCTTTTTCACACAGGAAAGAGGATTAGTGTGCATCATAGACATGAAATGAAACCTCCCAACTGGATTATTTTAGCCCTTTTACTTGTGTCCTTTTCATATTTCTTGTTAATGAAGCTCTTTAATATATTGCTGTATTCTATGACGGTGCTCGCTGAGAATTTTTTTTAGCAATGCCAGCACAGCTTTTCTGTATCGTGCAGCTCAGCAAATCCAGCCCACAGCACTTTCCCAAAGCCAAACGTATCCAGTTTGCTATGGAGCAATCCCTCTCCAATGGAACGCTTTAGGAAAGCCAAACGCATTAGTTCTATATTAACCACGCCTAACATTAATTACCCCTACAGTTTCACCGCTGAAAGCAGGTAGCAACTAAATAAATAAAAAACTTCAAAGAGATTTAATTTTAAATGTTGTAAGTAGAGCATGGAGCTCAAAATCCCAGCGAGCCATGATTGAATAAGGGGTGTAGTCAAGATACAGTTGTTAGTTGACATGCTAAAGGAATGTGCTTGGATTACAGCAGATGCCTCTTTGATTTATTGGCTGTAGTCGCGAGCCTTTATCTTAAATCATGCTGTCAAGCAGCGATTCATTTTCATTTTATTTCTGTCTGCATTCTAAACTCCCCATCCACGGAGACTGGGATCTTATCTTTATCATCTTTCATACTTTAGAAATAAGAAACCTATAAAGGGCCCCAAAGTTGGAAAAAGGAATCTTCTGGAAGTTTGCCAAGCAACCCAGACCCAGATGTTTAAAAAGACACAATGGTAATTATTTACACACTATGTCGACATATATTCGTTATCTTTAGACCGAGCTGCAACATTACATGCTGGAGTGTCTAAACTTAACTGAAAAAATGCAAAGCATTTTTTTGGCTATTACTCTCACCTCTGTGAGACTTCTCAGTGAGTCATGAAAAAACAAGGGCTATAGCAATAAAAGGGTATTGGTGCAGAATAGAGACAGTCATTTCCCCTAGCCAGCTAAATGCTAGTGCTGAAAGGACACTAAGCACAGGTTGTCTCTCAACCGCTGTGACAGGCCATGCAGCCGTGAATTTCACTGTTGAGTAAAAGGATACAGGTAGGGAAGGAGGGACAAGACAAGAGGAGGCTGAGGTGAAGCTAGCCAGCCAGATCTGCCTTCAGCTCAGTGTCAGAACAGCCAGTCGTGTGTGTGTGTGTGTGTGTGTGTGTGTGTGTGTGTGTGTGTGTGTGTGTGTGTGCGTGCGGAGTTATAAAGCCCCCAACAGGAGGGAGCACAGAGTCATCTCCTCTGGTCAATAGAACCTAATTTGCCACAGGTAGCAGCCAGCCTCAAAGGTGATTTCCCTTCAGCTGAACTGTGCTGAAGCCTCTCATCCACACCATGGGGCCTATGGTGATAGTAGGGGTGGTGTGTGTGTGTTTGCCTCCATTATCCAATGGAGGCAATAGTTATGGAGGTGTTGCTGCCGTCTCTCCCTCAATCCACTGGAAGACAGAAACTTTCTTTTACTTCTCCAGCTTAGCCCCATTGTTTCTGAATCTTCCTGTCATCGTCTTCTATGTGTGCCTCTATTTTCCGCCATCATCCCCCCTCTCTCTCTATTTCCCCTGTCCTGCCTCTGACTCCCTACTCTCTTTCACTCTCTGTTGCTCTGTCTCGGATATCTCTCAGTACCGGTTTACTACTGAGTACGACTCAGCTCAAGCAGTGTAACAGCACCTCTTCACATTCTCTGCATGCTCTACAGGCAGCCTAATGGAGGAAATCAAAGTACTCAAATGCGATTAGATTCAGTATGCACATTGCATTCCAATCAGAGCTCCTTTAAAATTCAACCAACAAATACTTTCTTCAGAGGGGGTTTATGTTTTCTTTTTGTACTTGGAGATCTGGAGCAGATTTATATCAAATAGTGTTTATCAACATTTCATCGATTAAACTTTTATGTTCGACTTTTATGAAATGTAATTACAGTGCTACCTACACTTCTCTGGTGTATCACATGAAAAATGTCTTCATAGTTTTCCTTAGTGGCTCATGTTAAATGTAAGGAGTGCACTATTTTCTGCTTTCCTGGGACTGAAACATATTGTTTTTGCCCGAGGCGTTGCATGAGTTACTGCACACCTGCTTTATCAGAGAATGAGTTGTAGCAAGAAACAACTGCAAAAATGAATGCTCAGGCACCATGGCTACATATACAGGTTTTGTGTTACTCTAGTGAAATTTAATCAGCCATGCCACAAAATCTCCAAGGCAAGAATGATTGCCAGGGAGGAGGATGTTACTGTAATTATTGTCTTATTCACTGCAGACTGAGTGCCTTGGATAAGCCTTAGTCAACGGGAATGCAACACGCTTGTTGCACAAAGCACTTAGCAGCAATTCACACAACAGGACACTTGGATGTATAAGCATGACAGTATTGAACATGTTGGGGAATTTTTTTTAGGACTGTTAGTTACAGGGAACACCGTTAAGGTTTAGAGGTACATGAGGGCATCTGCCCACCAGAAGGTCCGAATACCTGACAAAGTATTCTTAGCAAAATACAAAATACTATAGTCGACATTATGCTCCCTAGGGTTGCCACACTAATTAGTTGATCTCACACTGCAACCGCAGGTCAAACTACCATTTGGTTTGTATTTCTATATTTGAATCCACAGCACTGCATCATGTTTTCATAAAGACCGACAATAAATATGTGCACTAGTGAGAATCACACTCCATAAATCATGGAGGCGATAATGTTTTCCTCACTGGGCTGCACACCATCACATATCAGTGGCCCACCTAAACATAATGCCTCTGTACCTTCTGTCTCTTCACAGCTCCACCACTGTCAGAAGTCACCACGTACCCTCAGCCTCAGAAAACGACAACCACCACCACAACAACCACAGTGCACTGGGGTTTGGCCAACACTACCACCACAACAGGGCTCAAGGAGGGCAGCAGGGGAACACCCAAGCCGCCTCCTGTGATTCCACAGACTACTTCCCCTCCACCCCTCGAGTCCTTCCCTTTACCCGAGCGCTTCTGCGCGGCCACGGAGAACAGAGACATAACATGGCCTCAGACCCAGAGGGGCATGCTCGTGGAGCGCCCTTGCCCCAAGGGAACACGAGGTAAACAGGACTCCCTCTCACCTCAGGGCCATGTGCTTGCTGTTTTCAATATGACCTAAAGCATTCTAAGAGAACATCACAGAGTTTGTTAGATGTGTCTGATAATCTTGCATACAATTATTATTTTTTTTATCTATAAAGAGCATCAGTTGAAGTAAGTGTTCAGAGAATGGCGTTTTAGCTGTGTCATTCCAGGTTGAAGCGTGATTATAATGGTTGGGTTGCAGAGGATCCGGCTCAGCTGTTTCTCCTGCAGCTTGCATCGAGACGTGCATCCCTCATAGTGTGTGAAATTGTGTTAGCACTCAGAGTTCATCAGACGCAGGGATAATTAGGACAGGGAAAAAATGTTGCCACTTAGTATCAAAAACAGGAGCCAGCTGTTGATAATATTTTCAAAAATAATTTTCAATATTGGCAACTTTATATGTTTGGAGTTTACTGTATTCAACTATTTCAGTTTAATTTGTCGTTTGACAGCATAAAAAAACTGAACATCCTTCATGGCTGATATTTCTGTGTGCACACACAAGCATTACATTCTCTGCCTTCGTATTTGTATGTATTTGCATGTTTGTAAATGTATTGTTTGTGTGCAGTTTCCTTATTGTATCTGTGCCCTTGTCCTTTGTTGCCCTGTAAAGGACTTACTGAGAAAATACATTTGATTTGACTTGATTAAACTTGACTATTCTGTTCTTGTTTTCCCTGTCAGGCACAGCCTCTTATTTATGTGTCCTATCCACTGGGGCCTGGCACCCGAAGGGCCCTGATCTCAGCAACTGTACCTCCCACTGGGTCAACCAAGTAGCCCAAAAGGTTTGTATGAGCTCTGCCTCACTGTTTTCCTTCTAAGTGGAATGTGTTTCTTAAAAACATAGAGGATGTAGACAAAATAATGGAAACGTCCTTGTTACAAAGATGGCTGCAAAGCTGGGTGAAATCAGCTGGAAAACTGCATTTGTCAGCTATAAAAGCGGTCTGGAAATGAGGACTTTGATATGTGTTTTCTAAAGAAAAAAAACAAAAAACTGCAAAGTTGAAGACTGTGTTAAAATTGCGGGTGCATCAGTCAAAATAATTGCAATATGATATGTAAAGGGAAATTATGACGGACAAATCGGCAACAAATAAGGTATAGCATAAAGCACAGACAGAGATAGGACAGGTATTAACTGTGTATATTAGTCAAAGCAAGCATTTGTTACTGTGTGGCACACAGTAAAAAAAAAACTGCCACCATGGCAACTTCTCCCACGTGAAGAAAACCTTTTCATAACTGGCATTTCAAGGACTCATTGAAGTGTGATTAGATGTCAAAAACCGGGCTGTAAAGAAACCCTCCAAGTCTGTCTTCTTGCATTCTTGTGAACATTATTCACTCTCTTTCCCCCTGCAGATCCGCAGCGGTGAAAATGCAGCTAACTTGGCCAACGAGTTAGCCAAGCACACCAAAGGCCCCATCTTTGCAGGGGACGTCAGCTCCTCGGTGCGCCTGATGGAGCAGCTGGTGGACATCCTGGATGCTCAGCTGCAGGAGCTCAGACCCAGCGAGAAGGATTCTGCAGGACGGAGCTTCAACAAGGTAACTACATCCACCAGAAAAAAAAAATCCTCTCTCACCATGTCTCTCTTGTTGCATCACTTCCCACTGACATGATAATAACGACAAATGCAGAAGGGATTACAGTGTTTCCCAAAATAATGCAGGGATATGTACAGTAGTTGTTATTTTTTATCACGCGCAGTCCGCCTTTCCTTCTCTTTGTTTTGAAGTGCAGGAAAGCTGGCATGTACCAGAGATCTGTAGTCATGGCAGTGTTTGTACGTTTATGGTATTGGCCAAAATGTGTCGCTGCCAAGCGTGCTACTTCTATGATGTGTCAGGAGGCTTTGAGGGGAAAATACAGCGTGTCATAAATGTGAGCAGAAGCACTATTACACTTTGACCTCCAGGTAAGCAGGTTAATGGCACGAGATAGGGAATGGATGGATCAGTCTTTCAGTAGTTACTTTGTATATTGCCCACTCAGTCAGGGCCTTGTTTCTACAAAGCCTTTGGTTTAGCTCATGAACTTGTGCCAATTATGTGTCTCTATTTTTTATCTGTTCTTTTTCTTTTCTAATAAAAAAGCTTCAAAAACGAGAAAGGACATGCAGGGCATACATGAAGGTACTGGAGCAATGCCTCTGTCCACTCTGCTTGCTGCCATCCCCTCCTCTATCCCTGTGCTACAACTGTATATGCCCCAGCCCAAGTTCAGCAGCATGTAACCTCTGCACTGTCATGTACTCCCTCCTCCCTGTGCTTTCTGCTTTTTGAGTAATTGCCTTACACACAGACACAATCGTACCCAAAGTGCTTTCTAAAGTCAAAGAGAAGTCATCTCCAATTACCGACGTGGCTTCTTTACAAGGATGTGTCTCTGTGTTTTGTCCCCCCCCCCCCCACTGATAGCGATGGTGTATTTTGTTTTTCATCCTGTTTTCCCTATTGTATGTTTTCTAAGTGTTTACTCAAGATTGCACGTCTGGATGCATAACACCACAACTCAAACAAAAATCGTGCTCTTACATCCCTCTCATTATTCATTTGCTAAAAGGATTTGCTGCTTTGTGACATTTTTTGCTTTTTATACGAGAGCTCCATTCGACATATAAAACCCTACTGAATATTGCATCAAACACAGTTCACTTGTGATTTATTTAAATCTTTTTCAAGGACCATCACCCGACCTTTCACCGCATGTAAAGTAAAAATTGTAGCTCTTGCTTCACAAGGACACAGGTTTTAGGTCATAGAAGTCATTTGTTTCATAAATTAAAAGAGCAAATCTTCAGCTCTATCTGGTTAATAGGGTTAGCCAGGTCAAACCATTTTTTTTCTTTTCTTTGAATGCTATCAGGTTGGGGTCATACATCAAAGTATTTTGGCCACATATATCCCTCAACCATTAGGGAGATCAGTGTCCTCCACCTGCCACCAAAGTCACCCCCCGCAATCTAAATCTCTCCTTCGGGAGGGTATTAAAATGGATCGAGCTAATTAGCCAGTCAACGGCCGTGCGCTCATAAAAAGAAAGGAGGAAAAGGGAGAAAATAAATACATGTATGTAGTTACTCCACCTCTTCAAAAATGCATCATCATTTGTTTTTCTAATGTCACAACATGTAGATGTTGAAGGAAGTGACAGGGTTGGAGAGGTTTTGTCTCGATGTAAATTACATCATTTATTCGACTAATGACAGCATAAGAGGATTTGGTACAGAGCTCGTTGAGTCAGCAGTATCTGAGATCTGCCACACTTGACGTAACATCACTATACCTGCCCCCCCAACCTTTCCACCATGTCGCCAGCATTGATTACCTGATTAGACACATTGATTTGATTATTTCCTAAAGAAAACTCGGCGTCATCTGCATCCCACGCCGATTTTATCTGCTGTCTGTCCTGAGCTGTTCAGGTGGCAGAATGTGTGAAGCTGGAAAAATATATAAGGATACAATTTTATTACACTGTTACACGTATCATAATCATTTAATTCCTTAGTAATACTAAGTGCTTTTTGCAGGGTGACTGTATGACTTATTGTACAGTAAAGTATTTTCACTAGAGGACAAGTTGACTGCAGGTCAAAAGTTAAAGAAAAATAAAGTTTTTACACGCAGAATGCTTTGCAATTAGAGACTTTTAATTGAGGACAGCTTTTGTTACTTTGACTTTAATCAGGCCAACTCCTAATATCCTGCTATTGGACAGATCTGATAGGCTCAATACACTCACCCTGTGTGAAGTGTCTACCCTGATGCAGCGTCCTTGACAAAGAAACTGAATCCGCACAATCTCCAGTGATGCTCCTGTTCCTCTCCCCCTCTGCAGTTTATCAGTCATGATCAATACAATTGCAAAAACAATGTCTTTCTTATTCTGTAAATGTCTGTAATTAATCTATCTTGTCATATATGCAACCAAAATATAAATAGATTATTCCCCCCCCCCATCATTTTAATTTGAATCCTCACAGATGTGATGCTTCAGCGCAGCATTTCATCCATTTCAGTGTCTGCATGTCACTGCTAATGCTTGCAAACGAATCCTTTTTTTTCTGAGTTACTCAAGTACCTTTTGTTTTTGTCTGTGTGTGTGTATCTGTGTCTGCTTCGACACAGGCCATTGTGGACACGGTAGATAACCTTCTGCGACCAGCGGCCTTGAAGTCCTGGCAAGACATGAACAGCACGGAGCAAACACACGCAGCCACCATGTTACTGGATACTTTGGAGGAAGGGGCCTTTGTCCTCGCCGACAACCTCATGGAACCTGCCATTGTCAAAGTTCCCGCAGACAATATAAGTAAGTAAAACAAGAGTTTGTGGTGAGCAAATGACAAGAGTTCGTGATTGATGTGAGCTCAGTTAATTTGATTACTTTCAATTCATTGAGAGAGGAACTCTGTGATAGGAAAACAAGGCCGCCACATAAAAAAGGACTTTGTTTTCATAATAAGCGTTTAAACCTCGGGGGAAAAGAAAAACAACGCATATTAGATTTAACGAGTCGCTTACTGACAAAGTGATGAATATCAGACAATTAAATAGACTGGATTCTCTGATTGCGCACGCTTAGTTTATAAATGTATGCGTCTAGACCTTGTAACTCTATACATTAATGTGAACATTAGCCTGCTGTGGAGTCAGAAAAAGTACATTGTTTATTCACAGCCTCATTCTCTCATTTTCTTCTGCTGTTAGACCATATAAGGAAGGCTTCGCCTTAGTTGTTCTATGTTTCCTCTGCAATGTTGTTTTATTCATATTAGTAAGAGTCTCACAGGGATTAAATTATTCCTTTGTAACTGGTGTTTTTTATTGTGCAGCCCATTCTCACAAAGATGTAGCGTTTGAGTCATTGATATGTGGTTTGGTCTTTGCCAACTGTTTGTGTAGAAATGTCAGGAAGAAAGCTTTGGGATCAATATTGTCCACTGTTTTGTTTGTAGGCCCTTGTGTTTCAGTTAAACAGTCTGTAATGTCCAGTGTATCATTCTCTTGTCCTTTCTCTTTTCACTTTGAACCAATCCTCTGCCTTTCTACAGTCCTGGATGTGTATGTACTCAGCACCGATGGCCAGGTGCAGGATTTTAAATTTCCACAATCCAGCGAAGGCAGTATCTCTATCCAGCTGTCGGCCAACACTGTCAAGCTCAACAGTCGGAATGGTAAGCTCTCTTAAACATAGCAGGAGAAATGAGAGACACTTGTCAAGATCGTTCGGCTTACTTTAAGAGAAATTAAGAGCTTATTCAATGTGCATGTTTGCCTTTGGCTCCCATTTTTGTTTCTGTGAAAAGGTGAAGAGTCTGTACTAGTGTAGGAGCACAACAAATGAGTTAATCTAAAAACTCCAAACCCTGAATAATGAGAGGCTTTTAAAAGCTCTCTGTCTCTATCTCTCACTCATCTTTCACTCGTCCTTGCAGTTCCTTTGTTGAACATTTTAAATGGAATTACATTGGAATGAATTGGAGTGTTTAAATATTTTTAGTCCTCTTTTTGTCACCACAGTTTTTTCTTCTTCATACATTGTCGAAATTGTTCTGGAAGCTTGATTTTATTTCTCTCATCCTCTGATGTCTGTCTACGTCTTTCACTTTACAGGAGTTGCTAAGCTGGTTTTTGTGCTCTACAAAAATCTGGGCCAATTCCTCAGCGCGGAAAACGCCACCATCAAGATGACCAATGAGGCTTACGGCCGCAACGTGTCGGTGGCTGTCAACTCTGACATCATCTCCGCCTCAATCAACAAAGAGTCCAGCCGTGTATTCATTAATGACCCAGTGATTTTTACCCTGAAGCACATTAATGTGAGTCTCCCTGCTGGAGTGAATGGACAGGTAATATTAAAAAACACCAGGAGGGAACGTCCAGAGTAGACAGAGATCTGCGATTTGAATTGTAAATGTCTGGCTAGGTCAGTCGGCAGTTTATTTAAGTCATTGAACATCAAATTAAAGGAGTCTTTAGAACCTAAGTGAATTCTTAATGAAAACTAATTCTTTAATCAACATTGGGATATAAATGATACCCATTTTCTTTTATAGTGGGGGAAATTAACTCCTAGATTAGCCGTACAATCTAGGATGAAATTACTGGAGCACCAATTATCTTTCGTCTTTTAAAGTTGTCACTAGAGTTCCCAGAGGGCCATGCGGGACTCCATTCTTTATCAGAGAAATTGTGCAATTCCAAAGACATGCCGTCAAACAATTATGCTTCTCTGTTATTAAGGCCTCAAATACCCAACTATGCTTCGGTTGATTTGGCAAGCATGTGCCAAATGAGATACAACATATGAATTGCTTCATAAGAGCTGTAAAGTGAAAAATCATCCTCCATAACCGTGCGGAAAAAAATACTTTGTATGAGTAGGGGGTAAATGGCCTTTGTGTTCTACATGTACTTCAATTCCAGGCAGTCAATTATTTGGACACTTAACCATATCTCTTGTTATCTGCAGATGGAGCACTACTTCAACTCCAATTGCTCCTTCTGGAATTACTCTGAGAGGAGTATGATGGGGTACTGGTCCACCCAAGGCTGCAAACTCCTGGACTCCAATAAAACACACACCACCTGCTCCTGCAGCCATCTCACCAACTTTGCCATCCTCATGGCGCACCGTGAAATCCCAGTATGTCACGTCCATTTTCTTTATATCCACCTCTAACTGAGGTTTTCTTTAAACTCACCTGTAGTATTTAAGACTTTTTTCCTATTTCATAAGCAAACCCCAAACCGCCAAACATCCTCGTTTTGTTTAAATAGCAATCTTACAAGATTACAATAATCACAGCGAGGTTCAGAGAGAAGTCACATGTATACTGTTGTTGCAGTGTGTTGCAGTCACTCTACTGCTTTCTTCATTCGTGGCTTAATTTTCTGTAACACACACATTGCATTTTCCACCTCAACAAACTAGAGGCATTTCCTAAAAACTACAAAACCCTCACAAACCCTTCCCTTACAAAAAGGTCCTACAGGAATCCTGCAGACAAGTGTGTACACTTAATTACTACACTACTACACTACATGTCATTTAGCTGACGCTTTTATCCAAAGCGACTTACAATTGCTATATATGTCAGAGGTCGCACACCTCTGGAGCAACTAGGTTAAGTGTCTTGCTCAGGGACACATTGGTTGATGTATCACAGTGGGAATCAAACCTAGATCTCCCACATCAATGGCAATGTGTCATATCCACTGTATATAATGTGTAAATGAAGTTTAGTGCTTTTAATTAGCGATTTTAGACATACAGTGTTTCAAACGTTCCTCACAGAGGAGAAAGAAAAACAGGTTTGCTTCTCTCTTTTCACAAACTAATTCCCTGTTAATCTTTTATTTCTTCCAGATTTCAGATTTGCCTGACCTGATTCTGACCATCATCACTCGAGTTGGGATTGTGGTGTCCCTCGTCTGCCTCGCCATCAGCATCTTCACCTTCTGCTTCTTCCGAGGCCTGCAGAGCGATCGCAACACCATCCACAAGAACTTGTGCATCAATCTCTTCATCGCAGAGTTAATATTCCTAATTGGTATCGATATGACGGAACTCGGGGTAAGCTGGAACGATTGCACCCCATTGATTTGGTTGTGATTCATTCTCTCTCACTTTATCTCCTTTCAACTCCAAAACAAAAGACCCTTTCAGAGTAAAATGGATGACACGTTAAGCATTGTTTGTTTCTAACCTTCTCTGCTTGTCCCTGACATGACATGAGTGGGATGGCACCATTAATATAGATTACTAAGGGGCCATGTCTTCTGCTTGACAGGTCTTTTTTTCTCTTTCGCTTAAAGCCACGGTTGCCATGGCAGCCTGCGTCCACAACATCTATATCTTTTTTTTTCACCTACATTTTCTCTAGAACCACAAATCGTTTTTCTGCGTACAGCTGAACTGTATGATTAGATCTACTAACTCTAACCTTACAATACAAATGGTATTTAAATCTCTGCCGTGCTGATAGAAAGCTAAGCCTGCTCATAGTCAGAGCCCATGTGGTGGATGAATATTCATTACTTTTTTCATCAATTTCCCTGAATGGGTGAGGCAGCAGCGGTGTCTTTTCAGTGGGTATATAATATACAATTTTCAAAAAAGAAAGTGCTATGGAGATTCCTCTGGTCATGTTTAAATTATTTTTGTACTAGAAGTTAATCTAAAAAATCTGCCCATTTATGGAAACTGTGATTGCATTGTTTATTCTTATTTTTTCCTGAATACTTATTCATTGATTGTCTAAATCGCTTATTGTTGTCACTCAGATTGGATGTGCCATCATTGCGGGGATCCTCCACTTCTTCTTCCTGGCTTCCTTCTCCTGGATGTGTCTCGAGGGGGTCCAGCTGTACCTCATGCTCGTGGAGGTCTTTGAGAGCGAATACTCACGTAAAAAGTACTACTACGTGTCAGGTTACCTCTTCCCAGCCATCGTGGTCGGTGTCTCCGCAGCTATCGACTACGGGAGCTACGGGAAAGGGAAAGCGTAAGTGCAGCTTTCTGAACAAATCCTTGGAAATGCAGAGCGGACACGCTAGATGCTACACTGTGTGGGCTTACCTGCTGTGACTGTATGTGGCAGCTTTTGAAAATAAATCTACTCATCATTTCTGCCGGGCTGTGCATCCCTGGAGACTACACCAAAACATTTGAGCTTCTTTTGCCAGGGATGGGCAGCTGTTCAATTTTTTATGTCATTTGAAAGTGGCTGACAGACTCAACACTGTGGTTTCAGGGGGGCCGCAGCTACATTAATGCTTTTCTGCTTAAAGACCCTCCTGTGACCTCTTGTTTGTAAATGCTTTCTTAAAGAGAAGAGCACTGTGCCAAAAAAGCCTTTTACGTAGATTAATGGCCACATCTCAGCTAAGAACAAGCTATCAAGAGGGGCTACTTGGGGTCTTCCCTCTGTTTTGTACAACTGTTTTAATGTTCAACCTGTGAAAGGAGCATTTGAAAGCGCTCCAAGTTCAATATTGATAAGAAATTACATACTCAATCTCAACTGGTAAATGTGTTTGTTTTCATTATATTTGCCTTTTTAACTGTATTTTTGCTTGTTTTAACTGTAAGGTGTCCTTGAGTGCTATGAAAGGTGCCCATAAATAAAATGTATTATGATTATTATTCAATGTCATCAGCCCATGTAACCAAAAATGAAGACATTAAGGAAAGTTGATATTGTTTTTGTAGTGTGTGCTGCCCCAAGCTGAAGTGTGTGTTTATTTGTCATAGGTGCTGGCTAAGTGTGGACAATCATTTCATATGGAGTTTTATAGGACCCGTCACCTTTATCATCATGGTAAGCTGTTTTATATTTCTTTGAATACTGCAACTGACAGAGTAAGGAAGGCACTGAGAGGGTGAGATGAAAGAGATGAAGGAGAGAGATAAAGGAGCAGGATTTTTGCTCCTCTGTCTCGTTGGCGATGACAGGTTAATTTTGCGCCAAAGACAGATTTCGAGGCATCCGACAATTCTCTCTGCCTCATACCACCTGACAAAGATCAGGATTTGTTAGTGTACTTTAACCTCACGTTCACACAATTCCCATGAAGTCTCACATTACAGGCATCACCTAATGGCCTTCCAGTTACACTTTTTATGATAAAGGAACAAAAAAAAAGATTAAAACTGGCCTCAAGGTGTGCATACTGTCAGATGGCACTATTTTTACAGCTCCATTTTTCCTCCTCTGCATCAGCCTCCTTGTGTGTTTGTCTGCCTTCAGTAAATAGCAGATAGTGTTGGGGAGAAGAAGAAAAGCAAAGGCACCTCTCTGTTTGGTCAAGGACCGTCAGGGGTGAAGGACATATAGCATCATAATGACATATGTCCCATTGAGCCATGCAATTATTTACTGGTCATGACATTATTATCTCCCGCACCATCAGAGAGGCTCAGAAGAATGAGACCTTAGGGAGTCTCCCCTCCCTGCACAAAAAAAAAGAAATGGCAGGTGGTATTCCTAAGATATATCCTCTCAGGTACCGCACCATGTATTGCTTTGCCCTCATGCACACCAAGGGATGTGGGAGCTCTGCAAACTTGTTTTGCTTCTGTGCAGGAGGACGGGTGGTATTTGTTCAGCGTGTTCCTTATCCAGCATAATGGTTGGTACTGTATCTACAGATGCAGTGACCTCTGTTGAACATCAAACTGACACTGAAAATATACTGGAGAGAGGGGGCATCCATGTCAAATTCCAGCAAGTCTCTGCACACCACTGACAGTAGCTTGCAAAGTAAAGATATAGTACAGCTCTGTGTCTGTGTGGTAACAGAATAGATAAAAGACCAATCTGCTCACTGGACTGCACTTCACAGTTTTCTCAAAAAGAGACATTACCACTCAATGTAGCATTTTAAAATGGAGAAAGAAGAAGCGCACAGAGTTCTGTGTTGGATTGAAATGTCTTTGAGCTAATGGTAAAATGCCTTTCTTTTTTGTTTCCATTGATTTATTTTTGCTCTCAGCACCCGCTTTGAATGTGTGAGCTTATAATTGAGGGAAAGCAAACATTGTATTTAAACAAACATACATTTCTCCCTGTCTCAGCAAATGCTCTGTCAGCCACACAGGAATATGTTTCCTTCCCCTAAATTGGGCCCTCATTGTTTTCCAATCGTGTGTAGCTTCCATAATGATTTGCATGAAAAATGCATCTGCAGTGGAAATGATGATCAGGATCCCGGTGGTGATGACCGGAGAGATAGAATCATGACCCTGTGAGGAGCTAATGTATTGTAGCAGAGCTAATGTGTGACAGGAATGAGGTTTTTGCAGCACTGGCTCAGGCATCGCACACTGCTTCTCTGATTTTGTGCAACAATTGACTCAAAAAGACAAAGTACTGTGGAAAGGGGCATCTCAGGGGAGCATGCAGGAGCAAGGTTTGTCTACACCATCCGTGACCCTGGTTTCTCTACAAATTGGCTTTGTCCTTGTCAATGAGGGAGAGGGAGAGGAGGAGAAAAGGCACACGAGCAAGAGAAAAGGAGAGAAAACAGTGCTGCTTTGGCTCATGTCTGGATCCCCACCCGCCACCCAAGTCATGTTCGTGCCAAATAACATTGGTTTTGACCTTGGGTGGTCATGCTTTTTTTCTCATCCTTTTTTTGTTTGCTGTCGCTTTCTTCTTGCTTTTCCTGTTTTTATTTTTGCTCCTGGCTGAAACAGGCCCTAACTACTGACTGAAAACAAAAGCTGGTGGAAGGCATTTAGATCCTAGTTCTTTGGCAGAGGTTGCCCTGTCTCTGGGCACAGGGGGTATTAGCTCCATGAAAGGGGAACATGGAAGTAAAGAGTGGTGGGGGGAGCCATTAGTATGCTTGAGATAACTTCAACACAAGGCCTCTTGGATCATGACACGTCGGGAGCAGTTCTTATCATCTGGACAGCTCCATCTGCACCTTTAATATTTTATCCCCAGCAGTTCATTTAGAGTTCAGTGTGTACACACACAGTCCACTTCAGTTAAAAAAAAAAAAAAAAGGAAAAAGCTTTTTCCTCAGTCCCAGTGTGGCGAGGTGCTTCTGCATGGCTTGCAGTGATGATTCAGAGACAGTGAAGGATAGAAGCAAGGCAGCCATGCTTTAGCAAGGAGGATCCCCCAGGAGAGGCTGCAAAAGCATGTCGGTGGGGGTGGGAACATGTGCCGTGCTGCTAGGTTACTTTAAAGTACTGCGTCCCTCGCCTCTGTCTCATTGGATCCATGTCACCACTCCAGGCTGTGTGAAAGGGTTTTTCAAAAGTTCTGTCCCTCGTCCCCTCCCCCACTGTCTGACTCATGCAGTCGGCTGATAGAAATAATAGCTGATAGCTGCGAAACAAAACATAGTTTCAGTGCCGTCTGTGATATAAAAGAAGGTTCACGATTCAGGATTTTTTTTTTTTCTCTCATTCATCCCTCTCCTTTTACTGCCTGGGTTATTGTGAGCGGCTCTGTGAGTTGATTGCATGTGGAGGTGAGATGTATTGATCACAGGCCCTCTTTTGATAGCAGCGTGCACCAGAACACAGACAATTTGTGTTCCAGAGTGAATGGCCATGGTCTGAGTCCAGCTCACGAAGGTCATTTATTTATTTCATGCCCTCATACTGGCATGGCATCTGCATTTTTTTATCTATATCTCTAAATATTACAAGATAACAGGCTCACCTGGAGAAAAAAAGCTTTGGTTACTGCAACATTTGTATGTTGTTTTTGTGTTACTCGCATGCCCCTGATGGCATAGCTGCTGTGTTTTGGTGTGTTTCTGATCCTTTGATATGCACTATTGGAGATACACATTTAAATTTCTGTTTCTTAGATATTTCTTGACATTATTTATACATGCCTGGCTTGCAGTACAAACACAGTCTGGTTCCTCTGCTTCGAGTGCTTGTTCCTGCTGTGTCAGAGACTAGTTTGCCCAAGAATAAATGTTTTTGAAGTAAATTATTTGGAGTGGCTCCTTGCTGGCCCATCCAGCCTTTGTGTCTCTAAATCACAGTATTGATTTTTAAGATACCATATAAATGCGTTCAGAAACACAGCACATAGCATCCTTGTCTCAACCTGATATGTGCCACTGGCTCCCTTAAGATTTAATACATTAAAACAAGCAAGGAAATGCCATCTCCTTCTCCTCTCCTCCGCTTTTTCTCTCTCTCTCTCTCTCTCTCTCTCTCTCTCTCTCTCTCTCCCTCTCTCTCTCTCTCTCTCTCTCTCTCTCTCTCTCTCTCTCTCTCTCTCTCTCTCTTTCTCTCTTTTCATCTGTCCACACGCAAGAATCGAACAAATATACCATGTTCCCTCAAGCCTTTTGTAGCTGGTTACACCTTATAATATTTCACTATGTGCATAAATTGATATGCAGTTGTTTTGTACAACAAAAGGGTCTCTTATTTCTCCTGCTACTTTTCATTCCCTTCTGACTTTGCCAGACTTCTGCTGTGTGGCTGTTTCTTTTTTTTTTTTTTTTTTTTTTCACTGTGATGGATTTTAATGCGTTTCCATGCTCTTATTGATATAGAATGACACTAAATTTGGCGCCAGTCGGCCCGTCTGAGCCCGGCTGGAACGATAGATGTTTATTGGATTAGTCTGTAGACATGCAGAGATTTGAAGGCTCTCCTCTTTTAATACTTATAGACAAATTAACAGTTTTTTTTTCTCTGTCTGCTATATCTTGCATCATACATCTTCATGTATTAACACTGCCATTATGTTTTGACAGCTCAATCTCATCTTCCTGGTCATCACAATGTACAAAATGGTGAAGCACACTACCACCCTGAAACCAGACTCTAGCCGATTGGAGAATATAAAGTAAGTAAAGGGTCGTATGCTGAACTCCCACATTCTGCTGCTTATCAGCAATTTAACACTGGTGCTATGCTACCTTCAGGGAAACTAAGGCTCTTTTACTCTTAAGGTAATGCTATTGTTTTTGTATTTAATAATGTTTCATGGGAAAATGCATCACCTCCACCACATCCAAGCCTAATTTCAGAACTGGACTAGCAAGGAACATAATACATTTATTTTTTTAATTTTTTAAGTCTGAAATTATCCAGATTATATGTAACTTTTATCAGAGGGATTCATTATTTTGACTATGTAATGTAAATGTTACACAGTTCAATGAGACTTTTTGGTATGATTTAGCTGTCATGACAACTACACAGACTTTGTGAGTCGTCTTTTCGTCCTTTGTTGTTTCGCTCCAAGCCACTAGCCACAGAATCGCACTGGCATAACACACACACAAACACACCCACACACACATGCACACACATCACTCTACGGTTGCAGCCTAACTGCCGTTAGCTCTGCAAGGGTGGGGTACAGTGGAACAGCTACCATGTGTGTGTTTGCCGCTGGAACATGTCAAACTTTTTTTTTATAAATCCCAGAATCTAATCCCATGAAAGAAAGAAAACCCCTTCCCTACAAAACCACACCACCATCTCCTTCAAGTTAAAGCTTTCTGAGTCGCTTCAACATTTATGACGTGTTTTGCTTTGGGAAGGAAAATAACGTTTTTCTGAAGCACTTGTTGGCTTGGTTTTTTTGCACTTCTGTGAAAACAATATATATTGCAGGCTGAATGTCCGTGCCTTGCACGCAGTAGCACAGGCCCATGTCAGTTTGCACCATCATATATTTTAACTTCCACCACTGTGTGCAGGAGCGGTGTTTGTTATTTTTGATTGTCCTTAAAGAATGCGTGCAACATTACAGCACTGTGGTAAAACTGCAATCAGAAGAACAGTCAGAAAAGGGGTTTATTTAGACTTCTGGGTTTATTTGAGGTAGACTACTCCCTTATCAAGGGAACCACAACAGAACACATTTACTGAACATGGCTCCACTCAACACGGTGGGCATTTGTACTTGGATGTTAGAAATTATTTGTCTTAAGCGTGTTTATACTGCAGAAATACGTTGTGTGTTGATAGCTGTTTCCTTGTGGTCTTTTTCTTTGTTGTTTTTTGTGCCAGCGTTTGGTCTGAAAGTCAGTTTAGCACCAGTGTCCCTGCATGTTGCATGTGAAGGCAAAGTTAACACAGCCCCTTCTCCTTTCTCTTCTATTATTCTCTTCCTCTCTCTGTTCTGCGATCCGCACCAGTAATTATCGCGTTTGTGACGGCTACTATAATACCGATTTGCCTGGGTAAGCTTTTACTATATACAGTATACATCAGATAATTTCACCCACACAACACCACCCATGCATACAATAGCAGAAATGCAAATCCAACCACAGACACGGTGCTCTGACCAAATGCTTTACACAGACTGTTGTAATTGAATAATCAACAGCAAAACATACAACTCTCAGTTCTTGTTAGACATTACCTCTCGTGATTTCCCTTTGGATCAAAGTTGAAGATATCTTACTCAAATAACGACTAACCCACGCTGTGATGCGCTCTGATCTAATTGTGTTTCTCTCTTCCTGCTTATCATGCTCTCTAGCTATGAAGATAATAAACGGTTTATCAAGTAAGGACATGTTGCCCAGAAGTCTCCTCTTCAGCTTGTAGTTTATCCTCTCGCTCTCTCTCTCTCTCTCTCTCTCTCTCTCTCTCTCTCTCCTCGTTTATTCTTTCTTTTCTTTTCTGTCTTTCTTTTTTCCCCCGCTGGTTCATCCTCTCCCAAACTGCAGCTCATCCACTGCCCTTGTGACTGTTCACTTTCGTGTCCACCATCTTGAATTCCAGTGGTGTTGTTGTTGTTGTTGTTGTTGTTGTTGTTTCTGAGCGCCGAACTGTGTCTGCTGCTGGTGTCTGAAGGCTCCATAGGACCTTCACACACAAGGCGGGGAATCTCCTTTTTTCCTTGAACCTTTTCCACATCTGCCTAGTTCTCCAGCTCTGATAACACACTCACTAGATAACTATTTAATACATGATAGTTTTAAACAAGCTGTGCTTCTGAATATGATGTTCTGTATGTTCTAACACATAAAAGTTATTTATAGAAAACCAGATCAAGCTTCCTTTCTTGTCTGTTTGACGGCAGGAACTGCATTCGAGTTTGGGCTGAGAGTGTGTGTGTGGATTGAGGGGTGGGGACAGTGGGGAAAGGGGTTGTGAGGATAGCATAGGTGTCGTTTGTCATTTTATTGTTTTTCTCTCACCTAGTTTACAGCGTTTTTCCTAGTTTTTCATCGTTCTAGTAATTGCAAATTCCACTCATCATCCTCGCAGATCACTGAACGCCTCTAATGCTGGATTCGTCCACTCCTTGTGTTTTTTTTTGTTTTGTTGCCGTCCTTCAGATCCTGGGTCATGGGCGCCTTCGCTTTGCTGTGTCTGCTGGGTCTCACGTGGTCCTTCGGTCTCTTCTTCATCAATGAATCCTCGATTGTCATGGCATACCTCTTCACCATATTCAACACCTTCCAAGGAATGTTTATCTTCATCTTCCACTGCCTTCTCCAGAAAAAAGTAAGTTTCCCGTCCACCGCAGTCCTGAAGGACAAGTGATTTTTCCTTTCAAGGTGAAACGCTCCTGAATTTGAACAGACCTTGAATGCAGAATTCACAGAGCACCACATGCTGATATGAAAAAACAAACACTGCTTGCTTCGAGATCTTGGCTCCTATGTTAAGTCAACAATGTACTGTAGGTAAACACTCAGCTGTTTGCTCACGCAGGTCCGCAAAGAGTACAGCAAGTGCTTCCGCCACACGTACTGCTGCGGAGGTTTGCCAACCGAGAGCTCACACGGTTCTGCAAAGACTTCAACCACACGGACCAGCGCACGCTACTCCTCTGGTACACAGGTAGACCAGCAGCTTCATTCAGTCCAAGACTCACCGGGTGTCACAACACAGAAGAACACTTCTGCACACACACTCTCACCATACAGCTCATTTTTATGAACCCTAACGTCTAAACAATTGCTCATGAGAATGTACTTTCATCACGAGCATGACCAAAGAGAAATGCACATCATGCATTTTAGCTTCAGAGCTAGATCAAGTGACACAACCATTAGGCCACATTTTACAAGCAGCATCTGCTGTACTGCATGAGTACCTTTCTTCTGCACTGCCCCCTTTAGCACTTGCTTTTATCTTTTTTCTCACTAACGTCATGTGCATGGGAAATAGTACTACACTCTTTAAAGAGCATTGCAAGCACATTTTACTACGGGTAAAGCCGAAATTGCAAAGAAAAGACATATTTGCTCTATCCCTTATCTTATTTAAGGCTAATAGACCTTATTAGAAAATACCTCCAGATGTACTGTGCTTATAGAGAAACATCCCTATTATGCTTTAACCTCCAGCCTTATTCAAGATACTCTTAACTGGAGCTGAAGTCGTTCAAAAGTTGACTTACATTAAGTAGTTTTTAATGACACACACAGAGAAAGTGTGCATTAGTACTACCCTTGCCTCACTGCATACTAGTATGCATTTGAGGAGTGGTAAAGTCAGTGGTATGTACATAGAAAATAAATTAAAGTTAATCTGAAAGGTGAGCGGGCTTGTTTAAAGTCCTAATGACTGTCCCTTGTTGACCTGACAGAGTCGTATCAGGAGAATGTGGAATGACACCGTAAGAAAGCAATCTGAGTCCTCCTTTATCTCAGGTGACATCAACAGCACCTCCACCCTTAACCAAGGTCAGTTCACACCTCATTTCTCTCCACATGCACACCTATGCACACATTTCATCATCCAGCTAAAAATACCTCCTTCAAGTTCCAATGATCTCACACCACCGTAGAGGATTCTAATCAGAATAAATGCCCTAGCTTGAAAAGACCAAGAAGTACGGTTTAAAAAAGAAAAGAAAAGATGTGGGCCCTTAGTCTAGTCTTCCTGTTCTGCCAATGAAGGATTACAGAAATCCGTCCTCAAATACTCTATGCACTGACATTCTGGCTGCTAACGTCTGTCTTAAATGGGGCAAGGCTAGAAGAGCGTTTTTTATTTAAGTGCTGGCTGCCCAAAGTTCATACCCAGGCTCAGGGGAAACGGAGACAAAACTAAAAACAGGGAGGGGGAAAAAAGTTTTATTTCAGGAAAATCTTATCACGCAAAGAGATGCCATTTGTTGCCTGGCAAGTAAGGTGACCTCTGTTACTTTACAGGGGGGTTTATAAGGGAGGGAGGGGGAAAAAAACTGTCATTTATTATTTAGCTTGAGCACAAATATGATGATGAGAAGATGATGTTCAACTCTGACTGACCTGGAGTGCTTAGTGTGTTGTCAGGCTTTCTGCTGCCTCTGAAATGGCTTTCCAAGCATGAGAGGGAAAAGAGGGTTTACACCGAGGTGGTTTAACTTTACTCCCTCCTCTACCCTCTTCTGACTCCTGTCGCTGCCGCTCTTTGCCTTACCTTTCTTTTTTTGCTATCGCTCCACACAAGGTAAAACATTACACAGAGGGCTTTGAATCAAATTTTGACTCGCTGATACAACGGCTGTAACAATATAGAAGTACTGTAGGACTTGTTTTTTTCAACAGTGCCGTTTCCTGGAGATGTTAATGTAAAGGTTGGGTATTGATCACTCCGGGGTGTAGTAGCCTAGTTTCCCTGGAGAGTCAGTGCACTAAAAGAAGGCTCTATCTCCTGGAAGCATTTCCCTGTCATTAAAAACATCCCTGGAGACCTTCCAACATGACAGATGGCATTTAACACAGGTGATAAATGGCAGTGGAAATACCTCAGATCCTTAAAGCACACCTCAAGCTGAGGGAAAAACTGAAAGTAACATTAGGTTTGGAAGGAAATGGCCAAGTTTGAGTCTAAATAAAGATTTTGACATGAAAACTTGGAAGGATTTTGCTCTTTGTGTTAGGGGAGATTTTATATCTGGACCTGGTTCAAACAGTAAAACGTTTGCCCAAGGTTTGTGATAGTTTTGAAAAATTAGTAAATATGACTTATTACTGTATGCAGTAATGAGCACAATGGGTTGAAAATTGGTTTAAAAAACGAATGGGTTATGAATGATCCACAACACATAAAAAAATGAACTTGAAACTTGAAAAGAAAGTACCTAAAAGCTGTTAAATGTGAGGAAGCAAAAATTTAATATATTTTGTCACATGCAGAAGTAGATGCTTTCTTTCTTCTCCCCGGTTGCTTTTCAAACTTTAATCCACGTTCTAAACTTTAAAATAAACACCCTAGTTTCAGATTTTGGCAGATACCACATACCGCAAAAGACAAACTTGCTCAAAATGTCTTCATTTTTTTCTCTCCATGAAACTTTCAATCACTGTCAGCTGACTGCGCCAAACTTAACTCCTCTTCTGTCTTGCCACTCCAGGAATGACCGGGAATTATCTACTAACAAATCCTCTCCTTCGACCGCAAGGCACTAACAACCCTTATAACACCTTACTGGCCGAGACAGTCGTATGTAACACTCCCACGGCTCCAGTGTTTAACTCGCCAGGTGTGCTCACTTAATACTTTCACCTGCATTCAGGCTTTTCTTCTCTCTTTGCCTCCTTTCTTTCTCTTCCTCTTTGTCTCTTTAGTTGAGTATACAGCAGGCCAAATGAAAAGCAGAATGTTCAGCAGTATCGCCTTTCCTTCTGAATCATTGTCTCCCAAAATACTTGATACAGTGCATACTGTGTGCACACATGTTTTGTGGCTGGTCTCGACCCACCCTCTGTGTTCTCATATTTCGCTTATCCAAACTCTGAAAGGGACATAATGATTAAGATGGGAAAGAGATATTACATGTTCTGCCTTGAGATAATGTAAACAGTGGTGTAGACCTAAAGCTGTAGTATAAACTGCATGCTTATTAAGATTTATGCTCCTGAATTTGTCAGGTGATTTGTTATTTTTTCTGTTTTAGAGGGAGCTTTCCCCTAAACACATGTTAAAGTGCAAGCAAAATCTATGTTGCTTAATGCAAATCGACTTAAAGGGGCGCTATGCAGTTTTGGCCATTTCTTCGCCATTCCTTCTCTTTTTGCTCGCAGGTTTCTCTATACAGCTCCCCCTACAGCTTTGGAATAGGTATTTGGCAGCTCCTATGTTTACTTGTGTCTGACTCCTCGCTCGGTCAGTCTGCCATTTCCTCTTTCTCTGTTCCTCCGACAATGCTTTCCTAGCTTTCTGTTTCTTTTTTGCCGGCTCAGTCATGACGATAGTGTGAAAAACTCCATCGCTACCTTGCTAGCCAGTTCCTGAATGGGCGTATGTGTGCAGTGCCGTGAAGCAATTAGTTACATCGCGAGACCTGATATCACGTGATACTTCCTGATGCTGAGGCTGGCGGCTCGCCGGCCGAAAGTTGCAAAGGTGGTTTTTCAGCTCACAGGCGCTAGGGGGGAGCGAGACGACCACCATTCAACTCGAAAAAAGTCATATAACCATTCCAATGACTCCGAAGCTGTTCAGTTAAGGTAAATTAAGCTAAAAAACTGCATAGTTCCCCTTTAATGCAACTTTTGCATTACTTTGCATTCTGTGTATAGATATATTTATTATTTATTTATATTTATATCTGATACCCATAAAAACGTTTTAAAAATCACTTTATCTCAATTGCACATGGCATTTGACCATATATCACACTGTAAAGACTGCTGCGATTATGTGTGCTATTCTGTTTTGAAACTGAAATGGCATCTTTTGTCATGTTTTGTGCTTTTCCCCTGTGCTTCCCTCTAGTGACCTACAGAGAGACAAGTATGGGAGTAAAACTTAACTTTGCCTATCAAATGTAAATTTTTTTCAGCATGCTTATTAAAAACAACCAAAACCCTGGCACAATCACTTGGTTTACTTTAGGCCATTAACACACACTCAGTGAGCAAGTGGTTCACAAAATTATCCACCCAAATTCTACTCTAATCTGAAAAGAAATAAAAGATTTCTCTAGTCATTTGAAGAAATCCTCCAAGATCTGACAGCTTTATTGCAAATGCCCATTACTCTGCTTCTCTCTCTTCTGCTTAATTTTAACCGACCAAAAATGTGTTGCTTTTTTTCTGGCAGAAAGGAGCATTTTTAAGAGAGGTTTCTTTTTCTTTCTTTCTTTCTTTCTTTCTTTCTTTCTTTCTTTTATTCTGTCTTTTCTTTTCTCCCAAAATGTCTGTCCTCCTGTGGCATTCGGCAGTCTCAGTGTCCAGTAGTATTCCCCTCACACCTTTTCAAACAAACACCTGTCTGGACACTAAATTACCTCCTAGCAGGCACAAACACATGGATGTCATGGCAGCAGCTGTTTAATTTTTCCTTATTCTCTATTTTTTCACAACATTGTTGTCATTTTCTTTCATTGCCAATAGGCTCTGTAAAACTACACTTTTAACATGCCTCCTACAATAACAATCACTCCCTTTTTATTTTTTGGGACAAAGACAAATGTTGCTGTAAAATATCCCATTAGTCTTCTAATTTAACATTTTTTTATATCTGTTGTTCCACGAGGAGGCATGTTAGCCATAGCAGAGCACATTTTTCCTTTATCTCCTCTCTCAATCATGGCAAAGCTAATATTTATCCTTTTCTCTGCTGTTTTCCATGACCTCCATGCTTTGAGAAATTCCTAACATGACTGCGTCTGACCTCTGCCGCGGCTGTGTTATTCTTAAGCTGTTCTGCTAGTGACCGGGGTCTCACTGGGAACTGTCACTGTGACGGATGCCAAGTGCTGGGCTGCGGGCACGCTCTGACCTTTGCCAGCTTTGGGTACACAAGCTGCCAACTAATAGACAGAAAGTGTACCAACACAAGCAAAACAAATGAAAAAGAAAAACATCTACAAAGAAGTAGCTGTTGTCATGTAATTTATAAAAGTAAAAGCTATTTAATGCTTGTTTGTATTATTTGCTGAACCCTTGCTCTTGCTAAGTTGCGGTTAAGACTTTTACTTTACGTTTTGTTGTTCTTTTGAGTGATTCTTCTTCATGTTACAATAAATCATTTTACTTTCTTTTGTACATCAGCTGCTCTTAGACCAGATAGCCTGAGCAGACAGACATGATGTGAGTTGTCTAAAGTGAGTCTTTTCACCTGCTGTGTGTGGTGATGGTGGAGTGCTGCTTGTGGGCTCCCCTTGTAGTGAGAACAAAGATGGCTGTCCCATGTTGATACATGACTACTTCCCTCTCTGTCTATGTCATCTTTTCCCATCTCTGTCCTTTTCTTTCCCTCGGCACATCCAACCTATTAGTTGCTAGAAAACCTCTAAGTGTTGTAGCTTGCCCGTTTGTGGCTTCATACTTGTGGACATCTACTTTTGCCCGGTGTGTTGTGATGGTGATTACTGTTCCAGTTTGTTTGTTAATGTTGTTTGGGATCCTTTTCATTGCTTTGTCACTTTTGTGGCAGACTAAAAACGCACAATGCTCTGCTTATTATGAAGCAATTTCTAAATGGGAAAGTCGAAATGTATATGTAAGAAAGTAAAATGATTTCTCATTGCAAATAATGCATGCATATACTGTATATGTATTGTATGTTGAGGATTGTGCCTAACTAACAGATTTACGGCATGGCTTAATTTGACCTGAGTCTTCTCTGTGAAACTGCATCCTAAACAGCATTAAACCTTTGTTCCTTTATTTTATGGTTATTGGTGTTGACTAATGTAAAATCCCCTCACATGTCCCATCTCTTTCCAGGGCACTCACTGAACAATGTGGTGAGGGATACAAGTGCAATGGATACTCTATCGCTCAATGGTAACTTTAACAATAGCTACTCGCTCCGCAATGGGGACTTTAGCAACAGTGTGCAGGTAGTAGACTGCGGCCTCAGTCTGGACGATGCTGCCTTCGAGAAAATGATCATCTCCGAGCTAGTACACAACAACCTGCGTGCCTGTAACAAAAGCCACCATCAGCAACAGCAGCAACAGCACCACAGTTTACATCATCCTCCCCACCACCAGCAGCCCCCGCAGTACCACCATCACCACCACACGGAGCGGGCTCCGCCCAAGGTGACGGTGGTAGGCGGCAGCAGCAGCGAAGACGACGCCATCGTAGCCGACGCTTCGTCTTTGGTGCACGTGGGCGACACAGTGGGCCTTGAGCTGCACCATCAGCAGGAGCTGGAGGCGCCACTCATCCCCCAGCGGACTCACTCACTTCTGTACGCACCACAGAAGAAGGTGAGGACCGATGGGGGAGTTGAAACCTTTGTCAGCCAGCTGACACCCACCAACCCCGACGATAGTCTGCAGTCCCCAAACAGAGACTCCTTGTACACTAGTATGCCTAATCTTAGGGACTCTCCATACCCCGAGAGCAGCCCCGACGTGGTGGAGGACCTGTCCCCCTGTAAGGGGAGCGAGAATGAGGACGTTTACTACAAGAGCATGCCTAACTTAGGGTCTGGCCACCAACTCCAAGCCTATTACCAGATAGGCCGAGGGGGCAGTGATGGCTACATTATTCCTATAACTAAAGATGGCTGCATCCCTGAAGGCGATGTACGGGAAGGACAGATGCAGTTAGTGACAAGCCTTTAAATGTATTTAAATCATCCCCAAACCTCTTCCTGCTATTTTGCATCCCTGACCTCTTGGATGACACACTCAAGAAGGGAAAGGAAGTGTTTTATTTTTGTTGAGAGCCTAGAAGCCCCGTCATGCACCCTCGCCATTTACAATCGCTCCTCCTCCAGCTGCATTGCCATCTCCTTTTCACCAGACATGCCACTCTTCCTTCCTTCCCTGTAGACAAACAGACTTGGTGCACAGCGAATGGCAGTGCAAAGTTTTAATGAGACTGTACATAAAATGCAGAGTCAAATTTCAATTTTAAAAGACAAGCCAACTATGTATTTAAATGTGCTGCTGCTGTTGAATAATTGAGAAAAATTTAAGGTACGAAAATAAAAAAAAAGACAAAAAAAAAAACATTACTGGCTATATCATATCAGCAATTTCCCAGTCAAAAGGTTGTACATACACTCCCCAACATCCTTGTTGAAGCCTGGTTTTTCTTATTGTAAACAAAACAACCCCCCTGGACCAGGACGTGGACTCTCTTTGTAAAATATTCCTGATCAGACTGTTGGAAAAGGAATATAAGGTCCTGGTTGCCCAGAGTTGCTCTCCGTCACCATGAAGTTTGGATTGTATAACCACTAGCAATCAAGCCCCTGGCCTTATATTTTCTCAACTATACATTGAACTGTTGTCAAGGAAAATGGCTAAAATATATATTTTGTTGTATTGCTAGTGTAAAATAAAAAAATCATGGGAGACCGTAAATATGAAGAAACCTTTTGATTGCAAAATGTAATGTTTGAGAGACTATTGTGTAGAAGTTGCACATATGTGATACAGTGTGTTTATGGTTCCAACACTTCATTCATGGTAGTATCTTTGAACATAAAGGCTTATGAAAAGAAAGGAGGATTCAACAAATTACAAAGATGCATTATCACTTTTTTTGTGAACAGTGTTTTTTGAGTTCCATTGATATTTGATTTGATTTTGCCAAAGTGGCATTACCTTAGGAGAATGGGAATGCAAAAACCCAGTGAAAGTGATTTATGCATTGCACATTTCTTCATGTAATTCTGAATGAAATAGATCCTTTCGAGTGGTGGGCAAGCGCAACTGAAATGAAACCGACTTTTGACAATAAAGTTTCTATCATAAATGTAGTTCTTCCGCCTGGGTTTGGACATATTATTTATTAAAACCTTTCCAAAAAATAAATGGGAAATGTGTGAATATTTTCCAGCACTGGTATACATGCTCTACTGTAGCTTATGTTTTTATGTAAACATGTTACCAAGGGGCTCATCACTTAAGACTGATGTAAAGTTCAACACTTGTATAACAAATAAATAAATGTGAGATTTTTTGTCAAATGCCAGTTGCTTTTTAATGGTTTGTTTTTTTGGTAATATTTGAGAAAACAGGTTTAATTGTTTTGCTATGGGCAAAATACACTTTTGACTCAGGTTATAAGTAAGTCCCGAGCACCGTGAAAGGTAAAATTGGTGAATCTGTTTTCTGGGGGATTTATTTGCTTTCTGTTCTGCTTTTTTCTTCAATCGCTGCAGAGTAGAGAGTGAGCTCATTTCACCGTATGTGTTAGAGAAGTCAAATCTTTCCATGTGATTCAAAGATGAGATACTCAGGTAGGAAAATTGCATTGTAAATGTTCCTCTGTGTGGTTGTATCACTAATAAAGGATAAAAAATGACACTGGTTCACAGGATTGTCCACTTAGTATATTATTGAATGAGCACTATAGTCCTGGCACCATTAAAAAGCCCGGCACTACAGACATCTTGTAAGATGTTGGCTTTAATGCCGCGTGGGAGTAGAAATATGTCCACGGACCTAACAAGGGGTCAATGTTACACTTGGCTGTGTGTAGCAATATATATCACATAATATGTCCGAGTATGACACATATTTGCTCTAATTAATGTCTTCTGCTGCTGCTGAAGCCCACAGTCAGCTCCTGTACAATTTATGCCTCAGGTTATGCTAATTTAAGGAGCATTTTAATATAACACCAGTTGAGGCAGAGTGACAGCTCTCAGCGGGGTAGCTGGAAATTGCACTTTTTACCATTTGGCATTGAAGGAAATGACTCAGAACTTAGCAAAAATGCACTTTATGTCAGAGCCAGTGCACATAATGCTGTGTGGGCTGCGTGTTGTTTTGACTTTTTCCACAATTATGTGACATTTTGTGCAATTATCTGAGGCTACATATTGTCAGAGAAGAATTATGTTCTTTTTCTTGTGATCTCTTGTATAGACCCCTTGAATGTTAGTTAGGAATCAAGTGTTGAGGTGATTGTTGACTGTTGAAATGGCAGACATAATGACGTGCATAACAATGAGAAAGAAAATCATTGTTCAAATTCTGCATTATTAAACGTGCAGCACCATTTTATGTGTTTATCTGAATATATAATGTCTTTTTCAAAAAGAATCCATTTGAAATAATTACAAATATAAAAAAAAAATGTTTGACAGAGACACATTGTACTGTAAATAGGAACAAAAATAATTAGAAAGAGCCAAATCATGTTAACAAATAACCTGAGAGACAGAAAAAGATTACAGAAAAGAAATAGCCTTTTTGTGTACATAATGATGTGGTAAACTTTAAAATCGTCACTGCAGTAAACACTAAAAGAAATGTGTCATTGTCGAAAGTTATTCTAACCTCAGAGTTTGTGTTCATTGTTTTTAAGAGTACAGATCACAAAAGTTACCTCTCACCAGCATTTTCTGTTTACCTGAAATACAAAAGACAACTCCTCAGTTCAGGATTTCACGTTAACAGCAGAATCTAACATTTCTACACCCTGCGTAGGAAGTCACTCTCCTCAAATATAGACAAACAAATAATTGCCAACCCTTTCCTCACCCCTCTCTCTAACTGCAGTTTGTTTATCCTAACACCGTGACCTTAGACATGGATAAACCCGGCTGGTAAGCAGGTTTATTTTCATTATTAAGGGCCAGGAAATAGGAGCTTGGATTGGCTATTTGTCTGTGACAGGGAATGTGGACTCTGCACCCTCTAGCTTTGCGTGTGGCCTTCTCACCAGGCAAGAGCCTCTCTAATTCCCCGTCTTTTGCTCAGGGAGAGACTCGCCCTTTGTCAAACATTGATTCAGAAGTAGGCCAGGAGCCGAGGGGCTGAGAGCTCGGCTACTCACACAGAGGAGCGAGTCGGCCCCTGGAAACCGAGGTAGGGAATACTGTCAGCAGAATGGGGGTGAAACTGCTAAAGACAGATGTGTTGTTGATTATACTGAGGCATGAGACTAATGTGTGACCAAACACTGATATTTGTGAATGTCGAGTCAGAGGTAATTTTCGTGATCTAAAGCATATCGGTAGGATATGATGCAATTGCACGAAAGAGATTTTCCTGTTGATGAAAGATTTCATACGTGGGTATATTGTGTATATTGTGTCCTCTCAGGGAGACAAAAAATGACAAGACTTTTTCCTAAAAGCACTTGGTGTTTTGGTCACACAGAGATTTAATGAACTAATCATCTGTTTAAGATCAACTGTGACAAGCTTCATCAACTTAAATTAAATAATAATGATGTGCATATCTTCCCAACTTCCTGACTTTTTGAGTCAACATCCCTACATTATACAACAAAACATGAATATTTATATATATATATATATATATATATATATATATATATAATGTAAGTCTCTAGTCCAGAAATAAATCATTATTTCATTCAAATGTCTTTGGCCATATTTTGCAGTCTATATTCATGTATTTGTTGAAAGTTGAGAAGTTAAAAAGTTCCATTTCAGACCCTTGAGGATTTTTGTGAGGTTATCAATAGTGGCTGCAATAGTAACTGCTGCAGTAACTCCTGTGAGCAGGAAACACAGTGCCAATTATAGATGCCATCAATGTGGATGAAAGTGATTGTGTACAAGCAAAGGAAAACCTCTCAAGCCACAAACAGTAACTGGCAGCGCAAAAGTAACTTCCCAAACTCTTGAAGTCAAAGGGGACCCTTTAACGGCTCACTTTTTTCTTCCCCCAGCCTCTTTTGTCCTGTCCCCAACTTCAAATGTGCAGATTTGCGGCCCATGGGCGACTTAGATCCGGTCTCGTCGAGGTGAAAAATCCAATTAACCTGCAGCTCCAGCTGCCTTCAGTATAATTCCCTCCCATAATTATGAAATTACCAGATGCAGGATTTCAAATGAAAAAAGGATGAGAGTGACTGGCTCAAAAAAAAAAAAAAGATGAAATAAACCGTTCACTGCCAGTATACAGAGTTCCAATTTATCTCAAGGGGGAACAGCTAATTCTGATGACTGGGTTTGAAGGTGAGACCTGCAGAAGCCCTTGTAATCAGAATAAGAAACATCCTAACAAAAACATGAAGATGGTTGGATCTTGAAATAGCCATTAATAGACTCTTGCATATTATGCATGTAGACATTGGAGGTGACAGTATATAAATACACCATACAAGTCTGGATCATAGGAATGTATCAAAAAGACAGTGGCACTGTGAGCGCTTTGGGATACAGACGCTTAATTCTGGAGGACTGTAAGTATTAAAACACTTTTTTTAAGAGATGAAGAAGAAACAAAACACCTACACCCTTCAGGGTGTTCTAACTACAACAAGATAATGAGCAACACTGATATAAAGTATATGGCAATGTATGAAGTTTCTTTATTGAATTTAAATGGTGAAAAAATGATTGAGGTTCGATGCATTAATTGCTCATCCATTCACAAGTAGGTGTGAATGTTGCTTCAGCCTTTCAGCCAAAGATCTGAGAAAGATAAACTCCATTTGTTCTGCAAAACAACACACATCACATGGGGATGTCACCCATTCATCCCTGGATTTCATATTTTTCAAAGAGCTTCTGTGTCTTACCTTGCCCTTAGTGCAGGCCCTTTCATCTCAATACTTCAATGGCTCACGTTAAACGTTAAAACCCTGAGCTACTGTAGCACACAAAACAAACGTCATTGCATCCTTTTCTATTAATTCAGATTCTGGTGTCCTGCAAACACGAAAATAAATCACCCTGTAAGACAAATACATTGTCATCTTGTGACTAATTGAGACACATGATGATTCAAGTGGCTGTACTGTCTGACAAAACACATTTTAGAGACCTGCATATTTCACTGTTTATTTTTAGATCACATAATTAGTCACATCTAATCTTTTAAACTTGCTCCTTCTGTCTAATACCTTTTGATGCATTTGTCTGGAATATTTCTGATTAATGCATGCAGTACAGTTTGTACGTCAGAAACATCCAATAGCGTTTTTATAAATAGTAAAACACAATTTCCTTAGGTAATGGCATCAAATTGTTTCTCAGTAAATAGGCACAATGCATTCTTTACTTGGTATTCAGTTCCTTCGCAGCAGAGAGAGACTCTGTCTTATCAGTAAATCTAACATCCATCTGATAAACTCATTGGCACTCACTGAAGGGAAGCCTCGAGCAACAACTACAGGAACTCCTGCCGTGTACAAGCTTCTGCAGGCCAATACAGATGACTCCCACTGAGACAGCACCTATGCTGAGACTTGTGCGAATGAATCCATTATGCTGCTGTATTGCACAACATCAACATCTCCGTTCATCATTCAGAAAGAAGAGAAGGAACATGTAACAACTTAGTGGCTGCTCACCTACACTATTTGTGTATAATAAGGTTAACTACTTCCATCTTTCCATTAAAAGCGATAGTGTTATTATAATAAGCAAATTCAGAGATATGGGAAAACTCACTTTAGCTCTCAATTTGAAGCGGGCCAGCAATCTCAGATATCTACATTTGAACAAAACCCTCTCACAACACAACAGAAATGTGGGACTCTTCCTCGCGTGAAGATATGAGTGTTTCAGTTTCAGAATAGATTAAATGTAAGAGTGACTTTCCAGCAATTTTTCCTATCAAAGAAACGTTGAGCAAAATGCTGAGCCTCTGCCTGTTCTCCCTATGAACTGAAAGCCTCCATAAGAGCAGGTAATGCTTAGAATATTTATAAAATGATTAAATATAACTCGCAATCATATACGGATTATGTAAACAAAGCAACCACATTGTAGAGTTCTGACTAGCAGCCATTACCCACCATTTGGTTTGTCCTGAAGAAAAAATCTTACTTGCTAAATTTAAAGCATCAGAGAAACACTTCAGATTTCCCCTGCTCGCAGCTGTGTATCTTGTCTTACGCTTTAGCCAAAAAAAGAGAATCAATAATATGTTAATACTAAACTAGTATTTTAATACTGCATGCTTGTATAACGTGTAATGAAAACATGAATTTGTGAATTGTAATTGTTGGTAAATCTGCATTATATTTTCTATTTGAAATAATGAAGGCGTCAAGATGTATTGATTGCGCTGTGGCCATGTCTAATCGAAACACCTTGCCTAGGAACCACAATCATTCACAGAGGGACATAAATGAGATCCATAAAGCTGGTACTGTGTTTATAATTGATAAGTAGAGGGAAATCAGTTACCTTGAGTACAGGTGTGCATTGCAACTGAATATTGATTCTGAGTTTCCTTGCTGGTGGCAAAGGTGCAAGGAGACTATGAAGACAAGATATAAAATATATTATGAATGTCTCTGTTGGACTGTTTCTCATTAAGATTCAGGAGAGCCTTTGCAGGAGGAACCTTGTCATGCTAATCCTGGCCAAGTGGTCCCACAGGGTCCCGGCAACTGTGAGCGAGCATACATCTCGAAGAACAATTTTTTGTCTGTGATCTTTGTCATATTGCTTCCATTGCCTTAGTGTTGTCATTGTCCAATTTGTGTAGTAGTTTTTAGTAGTCAAATAATTGGTTAAGACACCAAATGCACAGCTTGCTCCACTTCTTCTCTTTCTCAGTTAAAAGAGCACTGAAACGGAAAGGATTGTCCAAACCAACATATATTCTTTTTAGAATTAGTATTCAACAAGTGTTTAATGACAGCTTCATTTGGTTATGAAATGATTTGGGTTCAGGTTTTCTTTTTATTAATAAATAATCATCTAGTTCACATGCTCAAATACCTCTACCTAAAGCAATGAAACAGTGACAGATGAACCCATCTGAGCAAACTCAGAGAGGAATATACTGTATGCTGTATAATTTAATGTCTACTGAACTGCAGGTCACTTTCAATATAGCATGAGTGAAGTGTTGTGATGTCTAATCTGATTTCATTATATTAAAATAAGAATGCATTTCAAGAAATCAATTGCAATTTTTTTTATTCATATCAACAGTTTATTTCACCCATGGCCAGCAGTACCAGCACACAGTACCGCTCTGTTGCATGACTATTTGTAAATATAGATTTGACTGAAGCTCTGCAGATTTGATTTAAATAAATTATAATTTTGAAAAATATGGAAACAAGAAGCAGCTTCAAGTAAGGATTAAAAACTGATCATATACTGAAGCTCCTGTATTGTGAAATCAGTCCAAGGGTCTTCTATTATATGCTAAATCATCCTGAAAATATGGCTGCAAAAGTGGTAAGATGGTGCTCCAGAAGAGAATGACAGTGCAGTGCCATTGTTTCATTGTTAGAGGCAAGCACTCAAATCAGTTGACAGTAAATTTCTTAGCTGATGAAATTACTGGCATGACCTTTAAAGCTTCCTCTTTAAACTTTTTGTCTGATGTCTTCTAAATGACAATAAGATGTCTTGCCAATCATGTAAATTACATCTCAGATTCAATGGATCACATTGCAGATAGGAAGATGGGGAAAAGCATTATGTTGACTGAAAAAGGGAGGACAAGCAATTAATGATATCTGAGCTGGGGTTTCACATCTCCAACAATCAAAAATAGATTTAAATGATCAGATGGTCTAATGTCAGACATGGGTCCGCCTTCCCAGACATTTCTCTGTTAATACAGAAGGTTAAATTGCTTTGAGCTTATTTGTGATAATCATAGTATTGACACTTGGAACTATGAATGGTGCCCATTACATGTTCGAGCAGAAGCCCTGGAAATAGACTTTTAATTTGAATGTATTTCAATAACGTTGAGTGTAATGGATTATGGAAGCGCTGCCGCCTGATTGATTAGATTCCCCCTTTATGTACAGCACAAGTCGGGCCGCAACTGCAGATGTCCTTCCTGGGATAGCATTTTAATGACAGTCTGTGGCCTGACTTTGCAACTGGATGCATGAGCCTACGGTGCAGTGCAATCATTATGTTAAATGCTCATTGTGCTGTCTGTCTTGTGGGGACCTACGATATTTCTTCCCTGCACATACACTGTTGCATTAAAGCAGAGCCAGGGGGATCCCAACAGATGTTGAATAGTTGTTTTGTCTTGAGTCCATTGGGGGCTTTTCAGCTTGAAGGTGATATCAAGTAGGATCCACATTACGACTCACTTCGATGTTATAGCTTACAGCTGTGGCTGGCAGATCAGTGGAATTCGAATTCGAATTTTGAGTAGATATTTGGAAGGACCATAGGGTGGCCATATTTTGTCTGTTTTAAATGATGTTGTTGTTGTTGTAAGAGAAACTAAGTTTGAAATCAAATATTCATATAAAAACTGTAGGTCATTAAAGGGGTTAATTGGGGTTGGGCAGGTACAAAGTGGAAAAAAGACTAACATACAGCTTTTTAGCCCAGTAGGCACACAAGGTTAAGCACCTAAATTCCAGAGGCCATAGAGGCCAAAAACCAGATGCTATCACTGCCCACACTGAAAAGTAATGACTGATGGGCATAGACTGTTCGCTGGGTGATTGTGAACTGTGCTTTCAATGGGGCCATTTTGTAGCACAACTGTCAATGCACCTTCGGCATTAAGTCGGTAGAGTGGCTGATGTCATGTTGAGATTTTTCCTGGGATGGAAAAGCTCATCCACTTATATTTGTATTCACAGGGCAGCTCCAGTATCTGCAGGGTCTGTCTTTATGGGGCCAGCATGCCAGCAGCATTGGACGACAACCAGATGCAGAGAATCATAAGTTGAACCGAGGCCACAGCCAAGGTATCAACATGTGTCATCTGGATAGACGTGTCAATTTAAGTGTGCCGCATGCGATGTGTTGTGCCTTGAGCTGCACTCCCTGCATTAATTTCCTGTTGTCTGAGTTCAAAGTGTTTGTCACCCGGTGTCATTCACATCGCCAGCTTCTCTTTCTGTGCTCAGGGACCTCGCCGCAATTGCAGGAAATGTAGTTTTCCCTTAACAGTACACTGGGTCACTTGGTCGATAGTGGCAGAGGTCCGCTGGGGTCAGGGCAGCTGACAGGGCTGCCCACTGTCGCAACTGCATGATAAAATGCTCAGAGGAATTGCAACTCTTAGTCTTAATGCGCCTGGAGGAAGGAAAGATGTGGAGACAGATGATTGAGGGAGGAGGTAAATAGCAAGTCAAGTTTAACTGAATTTCTTTTCTGCAGAATTTCTCACTCTGCTGTAATCAATATATAATGGCCATGTGAAAGTGCAAGGCTGGTGGGCAAACTAGATTGCTGGACAAAACAAAGGTCCACTTGATTAAAACAGCACTGCAGAATAACCAGACCCTACATATTTGCTCAGAGGCATTAATCAACAGTGGATAGACTACTCTGAATAATAAGCAAGGTGATTATACAGCATTGAAATGCAGCTCTTGTTAGTGATTCTTGGCATAAGCTGGTTTACAAGCCACTTGTTGGTTGAAAGTGATATAACAACACCAATTGTGAAACACAATAGTAAATCAGAGAGCAATCAGTGTGTTTCATTTACTTAGAGTTTTGCACCTTACATGAAAACATGATTTGATTAATGGCTTCATTTAGCATCTGTGAGAAAACCCGAGATTGCTAAAAACGAAAAAGAAAAATGAATCTAAAGGAAAACATTTGAGTATTTCATTCACTGTGTGTTGAATTTTAACTTAATCAACAAATATGACCAAATTGCTGTGCCATTAACTTTTTTCTTTATAAATAAATAAGTGAATCTCAGATCTAAAAACACAATTTTTCAGCTGAATGTTTTAGCAGCAGCATTACTGTTCACCACAAACTACGATTATCATTGCATGATTTATGAAATTTGTTATTTTCCTAAGTGCTAACTGTATAAATGATTTCATGCCTGACATTGCTGATATTATTCAGCCACTGAAAAATGCTCAGCAGTTGAAAGTCAATATTATGAATGACTTTGTATACCTTTAGCCAACAGCTGTCCCAACCACCCAAATTCAAGCTGATTCACAGTGAAGGTAAACAGTAAATAAAAACACTCTCTGACAGCAGACTCGAAACAATTTAGGGTGAAGCACACAGTTCAATAACAGCACAAACCTGCCAACCTGAGAAAAAGCATTGACTCGTAATATCTATATAATTGGCACTGATTTGTATTCTGACACCTTTCAGTGCTATTTGCTATTTGACAGTGGGCATGATAATGAACAGGTATATCATTTTAGCACATCCTGTAATTAACTTCATGAATATATATTGGTTTGTTATTTTTTTTCCCCCAGCATCTTAGATTTTCACCTTTGCATCTAATCAACACCCTCAGCAGCAACTCAGTGTTGTTATTAAGCCACAACCCAAGAAAAGAAACTGCTGACTTATCCTTTCATAGTAACACCACATTTCTCAGTATGCAAAAATGACTTTTTATTACGAGTAAGCCATATCTCTCAAGATAAAGTTGACGGACTGAGACAGTGTCATTCTCAAAGTTCTTTGACGTCTCATACTGACTGACAATGATCGTTTAAAATCCTCCTCACGGGATTGCAGCACTCAAAGTAATGGAGATAAGCGCTAATTGGGGTCATATACTCCATGCTTAATTCCCCAGCCTTTATAATATCATGTACATGGTATCATGAGTCTGCTCAGAGTCAACCTGGAGAATCCATTACATCATTTAGAAAAAGTTGACAGCAGTCAATTAATATTAGAACAGCCATGCAGTGTGCTAGTCACTTAAAAACTGTTTGCAAGTGAAAGTATTAGCAGGGATTAGGAAATTAATCTTGTAACAGTGCAAAAAGGTGACATGGCGCTCCTACTCATACTGCTCCCACTCATTCCTAAAACATTTTAACTGGTCATTAAAAGAAAAGTTACACATTTGTGGGTTTTCAGTGTACTTGGCACATAACATTTCTGCTTGTCATCCTGTCTGTCTTCCTGTGATGTACAAATGTACGATGGATGTTTACACAAAAGGGACAAGAAGGGCAAAAGTTTCCATGTTTGTAAATCCAGCTATCTCTGGAGTAAGCACTCACTCACTCTTGTTTCGGAAACTCTTTGTATTCATTTTACATTTTAATTTGATAGTTGAGTGGGGAATTATCAACCCCTCGCACTGGAAAAATGTACTGACCAATGGGGCAGATATACAACATCTAAACTTTAGACGATTAATGCAAAGGCCTTCAAACTTGTGTTTGTGTGTTGTTCTGATCTATCGTTGTGAGGACCAATGAGTTTTAGACCAACAAAGTAAGAATATTTTGTATTGCATTCGGCTGCATAACGCTATCTAACTTTATGTTAAAACTTAGGGAGAGATTTAAGGTTTTGAGTTATTTTACTGTCTTTGTGCTGCAACTTTATTTTGTTTGTTGTGTTCGTTGGCTACTTGAATGTGGACAAAAGACGGCAGATGGCCTATTTTTGGCTATGAATTACCTCTCTATGGATTCTGATTCTGATGATGTTGATGTTGATTTTAAGACATTTTTAAGACACAACTAAAGACAAAAATGTTGGTTTATGGCCTTTGGTTGCTCCTAGTGGTTTTAATATTCTAGTAGTTTATTGATCTTTTATTTTTAAATTAATCTTACAAGTGTTATTTTGTTTTAGTTTTAGTTTTGTGCACATATTACGATTCTACACACTCAAATACAGTAGGTGGCGGGATACACCTTCAAAGTTGGTTTGCGGTACGCCAATAAACACAGAAGAAGAAGAAGAAGAAGAAGAAGTGACTTTTTGAAAGTGGAGAAGAACAAGTGTGCTAAAATTTTGAATCATATAAAGCTCAACTCTTCCTCAACCTGAGTCTGACTTGTCTACCTGCAAGCCAGCACCTTAGAAGAGGTTTGTGTTCACCTTTAGTTCTTCATTAAACTCTCAATTTATTGTCAACTCTTTTGTTAGTTTAGTTTAGTTTTTATGTCATATTTTCCTATAGCAGTATTCAATGTATCCATCATAGACCCTAAACCAAAATATAAACATTGACAAACTGAAAACTTATCAGTTCACTTTCCTTCAGATTTGGCTGCAAATCTAAACTCCCCCAGATAGCTCCTTGGGGTCATTCAGTGTCCATCTCTTCCCGCTGCGTGTCCAAAACCTCCAGATTCTCCTTTGTGCCTTTCAATCACTGTCTTATCATGTTATCATAGACCTATGGCTATGTGGATACTGCTGCAGCTCCAAGCAGGTTTTGCTTACACACATCATGAAAACTCTCTCTTCACAAGGTATAGAAGCAGAATCTAAAATAAAATGGGCCAGGAATGAGAATGACAAGACGTTTGGAATAATACATTTGTTTCATAAAATATTTCATTACTAGAAAAACCTGTGGCTTTAATTTTAAAATGTAGTATTGAGAGGAGCCATTAATTTGTGTTGAAAGGTAAGTCTGGTGATATTATGTATTTTTCTCATAAAAGAATCCAACAATGATTTGATTCTATTAAGAAGTATGTGATAAGCGTGATACAGTAAAGCTTATTCTGTGCTTTCTGATGAATATCAAAAACACATCAGTGAGCCGCAACGTTGTGACAAGTTCATTTATTGATTTAATAAATCCCACATAGATTGTCCTCATCATTTGGATTTTAACGATTCTGATTCCAATTCCGATTCTTCCTTTTGATTCCGGTTCTTATCGATTCTCGATTCCGATTCTTTGAGGGGTGGAGTTGAAACGGGTCACATGCTTATTTCACAAATAAGAGGAAAGTTTTATTTTGAGCCAGTGGTGGATTGCAGTTTTACCAGGCTTTTTCAACGTAAAATAAAGCCACACTAAAGCGTTGCTTACTATGCTCCATGGCTGCAACATAACAAGCGCCTGGCCGCTACGGAAACCAAAACTTGCTCATGTTAAATTTGGAACCCACGATCAGATTTGAAACCAAATCCTCCAAACAATTCCAAAAAAGAAACGATTCCATTGGAATCGTAATTTTTGAAACGATTCCAAGTAGGAATCGGTTCTCGATGCCTAACCCTACTTACGAATGCACTATTTACTCCTGTTTAGAGAAACTAAAAACTACAGTGCCCAGCTGTTGTACTGTAGGAAATGATTGTCCTTTTTTATTTAAATGAAGGTCATTCATGACATTTGTTGACAGTTGCAAACAAATACAGGACGTCGCCAGCCTTACATTTTCTTTAAGGTGGAATTAGATAGACATCCAGGCTAATCACAACATTTTGCATACCTTCAAAATGTACAACGAGACAAAAAAACACTGATGTGTCTTTGTAAGTAGGCAAAATGTGACCAAATCCAAACGACCCCTTTAACGTTATAATTAACATTAGGTAACATTAGCCACATGTGAAAATATCACATGTGGCATGATGCAGCTTTGCTACTTTAAGTTGCATTGCGCTTAGAAAATAGCTTGCACTGTTACACTGCCACAAGCCAATCACAGCACAACCTGAAAGCAAAGATTATACTGTTTTTAAGATTCAAGAGAAAGTCATTGACGGTTGAAGGATGTGACTTGTTGTTTGCAATGCATTTCAGCTGAAAATAATAATAATAATAATAATAATACATTTATTTTTTATAGCGCTTTTCTAGACACTCAAAGACGCTTGTAAATGTCTGCAGATGCTGGATAGAGAATACAGCCAATTCTCATAAGTATATTAATGAAAACATCAGCGTGTGTATGTGAGCCTGTCACAGGACACAGATGAGCAGGGAGGATCAGGTCACTGTGAACCCACGGAGAAAAGTGAGGAGAGGAAAGGGGGGAGGCTAATGTGGAAATGAAGTGTCATTGTGTTTCACCTTCATTAGCCAGAGTCACCACACATTCTCACCCGGCCTTCGTGTAGTTAACCATCTCAGCTGCTGCCTTGCATAATGACTAAGTGCACTAAATGGAGAGAGACACAGGGTGACACTCGCCTTGGGAGGGAGTGACTGTTGGAGAGTATCGTCCCTCATCAGTCATTTATTACCCATTTTATCACTGCTGTCACAGGAAAAAAAACAAAAACTACAGTAACTTTGGTTCTTAGTTTTTGTGTTCTGATTCAGACTCAAGGATTAAGGTCACAGTGTACTTGCTGCAGTAAAATATTTGTTCAAATAATAAAGCAGATCTTTGATTTGGAATAGGATCCAAAATATAATGTGATTGTTGGCTCCGTGGTTAACACTGTTCCCTCACAAACAGCCAGGGTTTGAATATGTGTGCGTTCACACATTTCCACATTTGAAAGTGACTTTCCTTCTTGTCCACTCATACTCCAAGGATATGAACTCCTAGTGAAATTAATAACTAGCCAGTAGATATGACTTCAAATGTGTCTGTCTGTTGTAGGTGTTAGCCCTGCGATGAACTGGCAACTGGTCCGAGGTGTTTTCCTGTCTCCGGCTGAACGTGGATTGAGATAGACGCACAATAAATAAACCCTGATGAGGCATAAGCAGGTAGAGAAAATGTATGAATTGAAAGATGGTTGTGGGCAGACACCTCATGGTCACACTTTTCTTCTTGACCTATCAAATGCTTACAAGATTCTCAAATTTCTTCAATTCCTTCATCTTTCCTTGTTATCCTTTTACTACAACTGTGTCACTACTGCTGCTCTTCTAAGTTTGTGTTTCATGTTTGACATGTTTTTAGATATAGGCCTATTTCTGCCTTTGGACAGTGGAGCTTGACAGGAAGGCTATAATAGGCAACATGTACCGTAGCATCATTACACAGCTATCTGAGCCCAAAATCCATGGTTAGATTTCAAAAGGCCCATGAATGAGAAATAGATTTATCACTTTTATAAGAAATTCAAACTCCTGTTGTTGTTTTTTTACTTTATTTAAATGTGAATGTCAGACACATAAAACATAAACACTGTTAAAAAGTACTTCACAGAGGGCTTTTCTTTTTTTTTTTTACTTTTCCAAGTGTCCACTTGTCCACATCCTAGCATTTAGACAGTCAAGTATAACATAACTAAAGTCTTCATATGTAGTTCTGCTGTCATATTGTATAGACTTGTTTCAGTCTCTGAGTCCATTAAGTTTGCGGCGGCAAAAGCGCTTTTCTTCCAATTTACAGTTATCGTTTTTCTAACAATGAGTTGAAGTATGCGTAGTGTAACTTTGGTCTTTGCCCGTTACATTTTGGAGTGGTTTTCCAAGTTATCATTATACATTATACATACTCTTCTTTTCTCAATCTCCTCTTTTATATCTTGCCAAAATCCCTGCAGTACTGGACTGTCCCAGAAGATATGTGGATGAGCTCCAGTCAGCCTAAACTACTGTTTAAAAATGGCAAAAAGTGGTGCATTCAGTGGCTTAGTGGTTAAGACGCATACAACCGCAACTTCCCCAGTTAGATACTGGCCAGGGTCATTCCCCTCTTCCTCTCTCCATGTTTTCTGTCCTTATCTACATGGTAGCTGTCCAATAAAAGAAGAACCCCCCCCCCCAAAAAAAGATGGCAAAAAAAAAAATTGTTGGGTAATTATGTCGGAAGTGGAAGAAGTTCAACAACTGCACTGTCACTGTGTGCCCTGTTGCTCTCAGCAAATGATGGTATTGTTTTTCTCTTTAACCCATTTGTAAAATGGAGGAAACATGCAAGCCGTGCTGAATCGGGCACGAAAGCATTTCTCTTTACCACAACAACAAACAGTGTACATTTTACATAGAAGAAAGTCCAAGAAAGTGACAGCCCTATAGAGGACCTACATTTCTTTCGAAACTCTTCTTACTAAAAATAGGCTTCCATCTGCTAGCAGCATGTGGTAAACTATTAAGCCAATGTGTCTTTCTTAGTGTATCTGGGAATATGCTGTTCATGAAAATACCATCATTATTAAAATGTGTCACGTTATGACACCTGGATGCTTGAGAAATACGAAGCTGTCACATAATGCAGTGCATCTTGTTGACTGACCACTGTCAAGATGCTGAAGTCTTTTTCAGTCACTTTGGGTTGTACAGTACATCACCACAAGGCAAGGTAAGAAGAAATTTTTTTTTTTTACATGCTTTACAGACATGGAAACAATAACAATTAAAATCCAATAAGATACACATAAAGATGGCACGAATGAGATAAATGAATTAGACAATTGAGAACACAAGACCGAAACAAGCAAATACAACAATAAAACAGGCATCAAGTCATTGAGATGACATTGAGATACTCGCAGACATGTTTGATGATGAGCCCCGGCTTTTCCTTTTTGTACATTTATTTATCCTTCTTTTATGGCAGAGCGTTTTATTGCTGCAGCTGTTGTTTTCCGTGTCATTTGTATTAAGGAATGAGGAAGCATCCTCTCCCATCATTGGAAACACTGACACTGCCGTGATTTATAATCCCTGTGAATAATTTGCAAAACATTCAATCTCTCTCTCTGTACGAGACGCACTGATATAAACCTCCTCATTTAAGACGACCCATGGGATGTTTAGGACAGAATCTCTTTCAACACGGTTGCTGCAGGGTGGAGGCACGGTCGGCTGCTCTGGATTCGTTTGAGCATTGTCATTAGTTGTTAACTTTATTTAGAAAAAAAAATCAGCCACTCTGGTGGTAAAGTTATGTTTCCAATAGTTATACAAATTAGGGGTTTGTGCTTGCTTCAGTGCTATGCATCATGAAACTGTAATAGGAAGTGTATTTCAAAATGACATGGAAATGTTTGTGTGGACAGATATGCAGACCTCGTCCTCAAGCTGTTGGGTATGTTTTTCTTTATTTGCTTTGCCGCATAGATAAATCACTTGACACCTTTACAGTTTGTGCTATGGACTACAGAGAATTGCTTTTCCTGGAGAAATTCAGTACCTTTGTGTACATAACGGTGTGCTAGTCGATTTATCATCAGACAGTAATTCAAGTAATTAGGGCAGTTATAAATCCATTTTTTTAAGGGTTCAGGGACAATTGTGCTTTTGAATAGCAATTCAAATAGTGTTTTACACAAAGAACAACCGTATCTTCAAGGTGTAAATGCTATATATCTTTTATTTATCTTTTCTTTTTTCTTTTTTTTATCAAAATTTCAGAAAAAAATATTTAAATTTAAATAGCTCCTTTTTTTGTGTCTCTTTCTGTTCAAGCTAATGAGTAACTATTTAGTTTACTATACTGAAGAAAGATACATCAGCTCAAGTGTTGTATCTAATGTGGCCTTTTTCTCCAACCCTATATTTTGGAGGCAATTTGTAGATACAACAGTCCTGATGTCCTCTGAGGCGTGCCCCAGATGAAACAAAGCATACACCTCAATAGGTCTCCATGGGACTGGCGGCTATCTGACTGGCTCTTGAAGATTGACAAGTGAGCATTATTTTTCACAGGAAAGTGGCAGGCAGTCCCTTATGTGATATGGAGGCATGTGGAGGGCTGCTCTCTATCTTTCTCTCCATGTGTCTTTTTTTTTAACACCTCTGCTATTCAAGCAGGCCTCTGAGCATTTAAATGATCAGAATTCTGCAACATGGCTGTCTGCCCCCGCGCTGTCAAATTTGGACGGATATGTTTCAGCAAGTGAGAGAGGTAGACATGGACGATACACATACACTACACAGATCCTGTACACGCACACGCACACACACACACACACACACATTTGCCCACAAGTCCAGCGTCACTTCTCCAGACAGACAAACGCCTCTCGGCATACCCGACAGTTGAGCCAGGCAGAAAAGTGGAAAAATGTGCTCCTCAGTGGAGATGCAGTCAGTCATACAGCTGTCCAAAACTAGCAGCTATCTGTTTAGTCAGAGACTAGAGGGCAAAAGGCCAGAGTCTTTTTATTCGACTTTCACTCATTCCTCAAATAGGAAATCTAAAGTGAATTTATCATTCACTGTTTAACAGGAAATACTTAAAGTACTTAAATGACCCTCAATAGTTTTATTTAACAAGCCCCCCTTGAGTTTTCAGATCATGTTCTTTGTTATAAAATGTTTCTAAATTGTGACTTATCGGTTGGACATAAAAGACTGTAATAGCTGTAAGAACATTGATTTGTGTTGAAGTGGGTCAAGACAGATCCATTAAAACACGCTCTTTAACAACATATGTAACTATACCCCAAATTAGATGGTCAATTGTATCTTAAAACACAAATTTCCAATTAAACACTACAACCATATGACACTAAACAACACAATTATGTACATGGATCTTTACTGGTAGCATTTGGATATTGCTGAGCGCAGATGTCACTGTCAACACAGACTGATTAAAGCTGATAAGAAAATAAATAAGCCACAGGCAGTCATTGTTATTGACAACACCATAGTGTGCTTCTAGTGAGCCAGAGCTTGCCAATTTTCAGGGGAAAAAAGCACAATTTAGTCAGCAGGGCTAGATCTATCTACGTGCCTGCCTGCTGGCACTAAGCGGAATATGGCTTCCTCCCGTGCTCTTATCGCTCGTCATTTGAATAAAACATGTTTATGTTACTATGCTAAATAGTGGCATGCTCAGGAACTCATTTTAAGTGGAGATGATCTGTCTAGATTTAGAGTCGATAAGAGACTTGTGGAAAATGAACACTGACAGAGAGCTGGACCACGACAATGGTTCACAGACACGTCACAGCTGCGGCAGCAGGTGTCATCTTTCAACATTAACTATTTTAAGTGATGTGACTAAACAGGGAATACTGCAAGTATCCCTTTATTTTAAAAGGGATTTTAATGAAACCTGGCACAATAAACAAATTCTGGGAGGCACACTTCTGTTCCGAGCAAGTGATTTAGTTTTCGGAGCCAATAAGTCCTGTTTTTTCTCATGTCAGACAGAGGAACAGAGAGCGACACAGAGGAGCCGACAATGACTGCATCTGCCTGCCTGCTCCCATTTACATCAGTCTGAACAGAAATGCCTTGTGAATAGTAGATACGCTTACTGAGTGCTGAGCTACTGCCAGCACTGATCGATCTGGAAATGTTATCTTTGGGTGATTTATCTGGAGGCAGCTATTTTTGTCTGTATTTTTTAAATGATTATTCTAATACCTTAATGAAATCTGGAACATCTTTCATATCTTGCCTGACTGAATTGAATTTTGGCAAATATAACACTGACCTGAGATAGCAGAGTGCATTTCAGTTCATTACTAAGTCTTTTTTTATATTTTATCTCATGCATATTAATCACAACCAGCATAATATCTATATACTGTGAAATCTGATGGCAGGGATCACTGCCACGCTTAAATGTGCTCCAAATGTGAGCCGGGTCTTGAGCTGACCCGGCCACCTGGACAGGATGTTACTAAATTGCCACAGAGTAATCTCTCCATATCTAGACGTGAAGCTTTTGCTGGTCAGCAGAACATGTGCCTGTTAAGGCTAAGAGATGTCAGAACCTGCCTTCTCTGCCCCTCGCAAACAGACTGTAAAGAATTGACATATTGGTTACAAATAGTTTCATCTGCCGGGGAAATCCAATATCTCCAGGATATCTCTGGGAATCATCCGTTTCCCCGTGTGCATGGGATTCTGAAGAGACCTTAGAGTCCTGAAGCAGGCTATGTAAGCATTATGATGGCTATGATACACAACATTGACATTCTGAAAACGGGCTGTTCTTTGGATTTTCACAGGGGTGAAATTGAACAAATCAAATATACTGTATCTTGACAGTGATCTAAATCCTCAGAGCCCTTTTCAAACTATTTAGCTATGAGATGCATCACTAACATTCTGCAGAAGTGCCTCCACATGTCATGCTGTTGACTTTGACCCTGCTGTCTAAAGGGATCGATTGAGTTTTATTTAGTGGAAAAGTTCAATTTTGTGGGTGTACTTCATTTTCTTCTGGAAGTTAAAACACACCATGTTAATGGCTCTGTATTTGTTAGACTTAAATAAACAAGGAATACATTTTCTTGCATAAGCCTAAAGCAACCAAGTGTTAAGTTTCAGATCCATCGTAATGATAGTTGGCAGGGTTGAGGGTAGGGAACAGCTGTAGGCTCCCCATGTGTGCCCAACTAGCAAGCAAAGTATGTGTGGGGAAAATATATGCACACACGAAGGATCCTTTGGTGGCTGGTGAAAACGTCCTTCACACAGTCTAATTCACAGATAGCCCACAAAGGAAGCAAGGTCTGACATGACTAATCTTCTAATTCTCTGACAAATAGATAATGTGTGGTACATAGAGGAAGAAGGAGGATATAGTACAAAGACACTCCAATAACACTCCCAATAGATTTAGTAGTGTTTCTTGAAATGTTGCATCGAGGAAAACGATAATTGTCTTTTTTTAGTTTCTGAAGCGAAAGGCTAAATTGCTTTTCAAGGCCACACTAGTGTGTCAGAAATGCAGTGAAACATACACCAAGAATGGTATTGTTCACATATGTAACTCCACGTGCAACACTGAAAGCAGCCACAGCTGCAATGAGACGGCTAAATTTGGGGAAAATAGCAAAGACCTCAATCCATAAAAAGTGGTGTTTTTCTACACTTTTTATTCAAGAGTATCAACACTGCACATGTCCTTGTTAGAAGAAGATCAAAGACTTGATGCTAATTAATATTGTGTTCAGGAGTGTGCTTTACCTGGATGAAAGGCTTGATGATTAGGAATTATCCTTTTTTCATGTGGAGGAGGGGTAGAGGTACATTCAAAACATGTTGCACGGCTATGTTTACTGGTAGAAAAAAAACATGCTTTTGTGTTTAAAAGGAACCACTTGGTAAAACAGTAGAACTGCATTTAAAATAGTTGTCATGAGTTAATTATGGCTAAGAAGTGCTTCTTTTGCCTTAACTATCTGATGTTACAGTTCCAATCATATAGTTAGAAACCTCTGCGACGACAAAAGATAATTTTGGTTACCTTCATTAGCCAAGCTACAGTAGCAGCGTGGCTCCAGGAATGCCAATCTCAGTTTGTCGATCTGTCCACCACTTTGTTCCAGACTGAAATATGTCAACAACTATGATTGGCATGAAATTTGAACAGACATTCATTGTCCCGGATGATCCTACTGACTCTGGTGATGTATTGACTTTTCCTTGAGCCATGAGGTTGGCGTTCATTATGTCAAGTGAAATGTCTCAATTATTGGATGGATTGGCATGCAAAAGATATGTTCATGTCCCCCTGAGGATGAGCTGTAGCAAAATTAACACTCCCTCAATTTACACTGTTCAGGTCAAAATGTATTAATTAATTTATTTATTTTATGCAATACTGACATTCTCAGCCTCAGCTGCACTTTGTGTTTTGTGCTTATTATCAAATGTTAGCATGCTTACATGTTAAACTAATATGATGAACATTATACCTGCTAAAGAGGCATAGTAGCAGTAATCCATATACAAATCCATATATAGTACATACTTATCTTCATCGTATACTGTTTTAAGTATACAACACACTTTACCATTTTATACTAACAGGAAATTATACTATATGTCTAACATTGGATGTCAATCAAACTGCAGCTTTGGAATGTATGAAATAAAATTGATAGAAATCAAAATATTTTTCCTAAGATTCAATACTTAAGTGTTTCCGGCTGTGAGCTACTCTTTAATTTCCTTCATGCCTTACATTGTGGGAGAATAGTGTACATCAACAGCACACCCAACAATTTACCGCATTTAACACTACATACTCAAAACCTGCTTAAGGCCCTGACACACCAATCCGATTATCAGCCGTCGGGCAGTCTGGCGAGGTCAGTGACTCGAGTCTGTTCGGTGTGTTCCGTGCCGTAGTCAGTCGGAGGAGCCATCGGCCTTCATTTGGGCCAATTTGACATGTTGAATCGGAAGGCGGGCAGTCAGACTCAATGGCCAATCTGATTGGTGGAGCACTAACCTGGAAATGACGAGCGGGTTGAGCCTGACTAACGCTTCTCAAAATCTAACAAAAATCTTTTAAACTGACCTTTGTCGATCTGAAATGAAGACAGATTCAGCAACTGCATGTCCTATTTCTCGCTTAAAATGTTTTCAGAAACACGTTTCGGCGTCACTTCGGTGTGTTCCGAGGCACTTTTTTGACCAACTTAGGGAGGCAGTCAGTCTGACTGGGTCGGGTTGGTCTGTCAGAGCCTTAGAATCAGTATGTAGTGTGGACTTGTTAAACAGAAAAGGCCCCAGAATTTTAGAATCAGTATGTAGTGTGGACTTGTTAAACAGAAGAGGCCCCAGAATTTTAGAATCAGTATGTAGTGTGGACTTGTTAAACAGAAGAGGCCCCAGAATTTTAGAATCAGTATGTAGTGTGGACTTGTTAAAAAGAAGAGGCCCCAGAATGGAGCCTTTGGGAACTCCGCATGTCATATTTGTCTGCTCAGGTGTGTAATTACCTATAGACAGGTAAGTAGACACAAAGTAGTCTGTCCTTTTAAGTAGGATTAAAACCAGTTTAGTACTTTGCCAGAGAGTCCAACCCAGTTTTCCAATCGGCCTAGTTATATTTGTGGTCAACCGCGTCAATTGCAGCACTGAGATCATGTAATACTAAGACTGACATTTTGCCACTGTCTATATTTAAGTGGATGCCACTCAAGACTTTAACAAGAGCAATCAGTGCTGTGGTGTGGTCAAAAACCTGACTGAAAGGCATCAAAACAGTTGTTTAGTGACAAGAAAAGGTTTAGCTGTTGAAAAACTCCTTTTTAAAATGATTTTACTTAAAAATGGAAGATTTGATATGGGCCTATAATTGTTCATTAGTGACATGTCTAGATTGCTTTTTCTTTTTAAAGTGGCTTGATGACTGCAGTTTTCAGGGCCTATGGGAAGATACCTGAAAGAAGAGACGTGTTTACAATCTGTAGATCTAAAGCCGAACAATTTGAAAACATTTTTAAAAAGCCCGTTGGCAAAATATCAAGGCAACAGAAGGATGATTTCAGATGTTGTATAATGTCCTCCAGGTTGTTATGGTTGATCGAATAAAATTACGTCATGGTATTTGAAATGGTTTTACATGGACAAAGGGACAACACATTCTCTCTTTTTCTGTACTTACCAGTGTGGCCTTTCTCCATAGAGATCTTTTCTGCTCAGCTTTCACCTTAGTGGGATCAATGGCATACATTTTATTTATATATATATATACATATATATATATATATATATATATATATATATATATATATATATATATATATATATATATATATTAATAAATAGGCAACAAACTCTTGTGGCTGTTGTAATTACTTCATTGCAGTAAGAGTAACCTCTGGTTTCCCTCACAAGTTTCTCACTCACTCCAAACTTTCTTTCTGCTGCTCAATTACCGTTTTCAGCTGCATATTTTACTACCTACAGTTTGTAATCTGCAGAATAGGACTTTCTTTTTGGGGGCATTTTGTTTGTGTTCAGTCTTTCTCAGTTGTCTTTAAGGGCGTTTTCACACGACAGCCTTTAGTTCGGTTGAATCGAACTAGAGTTCGTTTGCCCCGCTGGTGCAGTTTGTTTGGGAAGGTGAGAACGCAGCAATCAAACTCTGGTGCGCACCAAAAGCGGACCAAACAAGCATTCCGAGACCTGCTTGAAGAGGTGGTCTCGGTACACTTTCAATCAAACTCTGGAGTGGTTCGTTTGTGGTGAGAACGTGATCCATACTCGAACCACACCAACTGTACATACTCCGCAAGTCTGAGCTAATGTCTCCTGTAGTCAGGTGTGTTTAGCAATCTGTGATGCAGCAGAGCAGAAACTGTAGCAGCTTGCAGTGTTTCTATCAGAGAAAGAGACTGCGGTCAAGCTTGTCGTCCGTCACTCGTATCTCCATGGTCAAACTAGCTGCCGCTAAAATTGGAGACAGACGCCGGCAGAGCAGAGCGAAGTCTCTGTGACCAGAGCAGATGTAGTAATGTGGAAAATTGACCTGTAATGTCGTTTAAGTTTAAGTTTGTATTGCAATTACTTTCTGTTACGAGAGAGTCACTGTGGAGTTACACGCACACAGCTACTGTATGCACAATGTCAACAAGCGCACATACAGAGAAAAAACATAAAAGGTTTCACAGGCTGTGCAGCAGGTGACTTTTCTACATGTCATTAGGCCATGTTGAAACATATTTATAGAAAGAAATGCTGTAAGGAGGCACACATTCATCACCCTGACTGTGCTATCTTCTGAGTCATGCGCTCATATGCTGAAAGACTATACCGCACAGAAGCAGCAGGGAGGAAAAAACATCTTCAATTTACAGCTGCGTGTCTCCCCTGCTGGGTCTGCATGTACAGCATCAATCCATTCACTGCAGGGAAATATTACACAGTCAACACACAAGGAAACAGATAAATAAAGATGCTCAATATACATATCAGAGATTTCAACCATGTCGCTAATAGAGCCATAGCTCCCCAGCTTCTTTTTCTCTTTTCTTGTTCTCTGTTTCTTTCCCTCGCTCCATGTCTTTCTCGCCATGTGTGATATGTCAAAGTCTTATTTCCATGTCCTGGCGCCACTTATACTCAAGGCAAACACAGGGCGGTATGTGTTGATGATTGTCAGCAGTGGCCATTTATCATCTGTCAAGCTTCTGTCCTCTGAGGAGGTAAATACAGCCAGTGAATTATGGTTGTTTTAGTCTGCAGGCGGAATCCCACATGACAGCCAGCACAAGACCGTGACAAAATCGTTTATGAGGAAATAGTTTATCATGGCCATGGTAAACATTGTCCATCACACATGAGAAGAGCAATGGATGTACGACTTTGACGGGGAGAAACTTGGATCGGAGACATTTGGGAGCTGAAGTGGAGGCATGAAAGATATAATTCAATGTGATGTGGGGGAAAAAAACAACATAATCATCATGTTTTTGTTGTGTCTCATTTGTTCAATGTTGGATCCATCCATGTGTGTGAATATTGGTGTATCTGTCTTGAAAATAGGGACGGAGTACGGTAGGGAATATAATTCATATCAAACTCAAAGTTGTGTTTTCCTCGTCAAAGGGAGGACTGTTTGTGCAGCTTAAGTATGCCTTGAGTTTCCACTTTACATGGATCACAGATTTGACAGACTTTTATTGTCTAAGATTCTTTTGTTTTTCTATTCCAGTGAATTATCTAAAATTATTCTTGCAGTGGTGGAAGTAGCATTAAAATCCTTGACTTACATCAAAGTAGAAATGTTCTAAGTAAAAGTCCTCTATTCAAAATGTTACTCAAGAAAAAGAAGTATTAGCAGCAAAATATTATAATATAATATAAAAAAGTATCACAAGTATATCTTGTGCAGAATGACCCCTTCCAGAGTGTTACATTATTTTATGTATATGATTAGTATCATCATTAAAACATGTGATTTAATGTGTAAACAGCATTTTAATGTTGTATTTGGTCAACGTTTAGATAATCTTAACACCTTTTTTATACTTTATTTTTTGCACAAGCATAGAAATACAACAAATAGAACAAATAGTTTGTCACTAATGCATTCATACAAATGTTATACAGATGGAATTACATGCCAGTTCATGTAACTTATCAGTTATGGTAGGTCACAAACACAATCTATTGTTCCCAGTACTGCAAGAATGTATTAACACAATTTATTAAGTTATTCTCTCTATACTTTGAATATTAGTCACAATAACTATCCAGTCAGTCTTCAGTCTTCCAGTCAGGTTCGGTCTATTCTTAACTACTTTATTCACTGTTGTGCAGTTCATTTACATAATATTTTTTAGATGATTATGTATTTAGTTAAATATTAACCAACACAGTAACCGTGGCTGTCAAGTAGATATTTAATAAATAGGTAGTATAAAACTGAAATACTCAAGTTAAAAACCCAACCCAACATGTTTTACCGTGTATTTACCTTGATGTTCAAAACTTCAGTGTGTTTCCTAGTGTGATTTACGTAACACAAACATAACAAAAGTAGCTTATATCATGTATAGAGAAGAAATGATTTCCAGTTGAGTTTTGCAAAGCAGAAACCTGAACAATGATCCATTGTGTTTCCCACAGAAGTATAAGCCACATTCCTGGTGGAAAGTTGTTGAGCGGTTCAGCCAGATGGACAGCGTATTGAAAAACGGGATTGTGGGGGCAGCGGGGGCCAGTTCCACACCTCTGCCAGCCAAGTTGGCCAATCATTAACAGATTTGACCTCTTTTCTTGACTGTAAGGGAGAGTTCTGGCTGGTGCCGCATTTTCTATGAGCCCTCGGGCGATCCCAGCACACAGCCTCCAACATATGGAGAGATGTATGTGCCTGAAAGCAAAGCGCTTTAAAATGACTTCTCTAAAAGCACTAAATGCTGTGAGGTGCAGTTAGAGATGGCACGTCACACTTGTGGTTCAGGACAGGACATTTGGAATTTGCAGTTGTTAAATTCGGTAATCTTCTAAATCCACGTAAGAGCTGACGTTGAAACCCTAAACTGTTGCCAGCAACAACTATATGCTGGCAGTTGCTTGTCAAACTAGGACACAATATGGTCTGGTGTGACATCCAGTCAGCCCACAGTGAAAGTTGTTCATCATCACTCACCATACAGTATGAAGCCTCATACAAAGTTCTGTGACCTTGATAGGTTCTGTCCTAAACTCCTGTTAGGCACCAATTCAAAATATCTGGGCTCGTATCCAGGGGATAAAATACTGACTCTCTCCTGCAGTCCTTCCTTCATTCACGCAGTCATTTGGACCTCACAAGTCTAACATGTCTTGCAGTGCCATTAGCTTTGGTAGAAGCATTAAAGTCGCTGTTTCTGTTTCGACAGTCTCCCTAATAACGTGTTGAAAATTGATGCACACACTGTCAAAGTCTTGAAATGATATTTCAGATGACGGGTCATTAATGACGACGGAGGCTAATCAGGAGGTGACCCGTAAATGTCCAGGTATTGGTGTCTGCTTTGGCTAACAGCAAATGGTGTGTTCAGGCATTTGAATCACTTTATATTCCATTTGGAGAATAGGAGCACTCATGCATCAAAAAAGATCTTGTTCCAGTTGCTATTGAGGTGTCTCCTCTGAGAATTGTGAATGTCTAAATTGAAAATTAAAAATAATTTCACAATCTATTTCACTCAATTTAAGACATAACTGTTTTGTCACATTCATTATTTAGAATAAAAAACGTTTTTATTTGACTCCTGTCTTTGGCCACAATGAAACATTCACAATACACTCACTACACTAAGTCTAATTAATAAGTCTGTAGTTAATGCCACTATGTTTACGTAGCATTTTAACAACTATTGCAAAACGAGTGATGATAATTGACTCAATTAATATTTGTTGTCATTAGTAAATATATGAGGCCCAATCACTGACTTTATAAATGGAGTCATATATATTCACCTTCAAGTTTCAACAGTTTTTTTTCCCTCTGTCCCTCTCTCTCTCCGCTTAACACAGGAACACTACGTAAATTAAATTAAACTTACTTTCTTGTTTGTTTCCTGTGCTGCAAACAGTTCACTTGGGAAATGGCTAGCTAGCTAGTTATTACCATTTATATGAGGTGTTTTAATCGTAAGGTCTGCTACCCTCAAGAGCACTGTCACAAGTCAGCTTATTGTTGAGCCTTTGTTAATGGGGATTTCAGCTGTACAACACATTTGTTTCTTTGCACATATGTTGCATGGTACATCATTTGTACACAATAAAGAGAACAAAGGGAAATAAAAACAAATGCTGTAGAAGTGTGGTGAACCGATGAAACCCATTAGTGTCATCACACCAAAAGAGAAGAGAGAGAAGCATGTCTTCATAACATGGAGTTTAATTTAAAGAACACATTTACACAAAAAACACAAAGAGATTTGATGGAATCATTTGCATCAATATGGAGAATAATAAAAAATAAAAGCAATAAGCTGTAAGTGTGCATGATTGTGAGTTTGTATTTCAGGAAACTGAAAAGGCAAACAATTGTAACAAATGTCAGAGTAATGAAACCAATTATGCTATTTCCTCTTTCTGTATTGCCTATTATTGGAATTGTGATGTTGTATACAGGTCATACTAAACTTATACCTCCAATGAGCTCAAAGTTGTTTAGTTTTTCTTGATTCAGCAATGCAGCGTTGCAGTGGCTCACTGAGGTGCGGCAACTTGTTAAGATGTGTAGCCACCTTGTTGTGCTTTTCACTGTGACTGTGCAATCATGTTTTCTATATATCTGCCTTTTTTAAATTTACCTGGAAGTAAAAGTTTTTGTTATTCTAAAGACAATTGGAATGTGTAAACTTGTGATAATATCTGCTTCCGAAAGTAAAGGCTTTTTGGACAAAGACTTCATTTGTTTGCATCTTTTCTAGTGATGTCATGGCACAAAAGGAAAGAGAAGATAAACAACTTGCCAACTCTGCTCAGTATGATTTTCATATTGCAAAAGGTGCTGTTTGGTTTAAGTTCTTAGGTTTGTCAACCGCTAATCAGGACAGTTAGAAAGGAATTCCTCATGATTTAAAGTTTATTTTTGGACATTCATTTGATGATATAAAGTTGGAGTTATTGCGTTTGAAGCACCAAAACATGGACAGAGTGAGTGTGTGGATGCTCATCGTGCAATCAAAGGTTTTTCATCAGACTCCTCTCTATAAACATTGGCATCCCTAAGCAAACCACGCAGTGATTAAGAGGAGTCCGCCGTTTTCAGAGACTTTTAACTTCTGCCAAAAGTTTCAAAATGATCAAGAGAGGCATGTTGTTTTCTTTCTTTCTCTATCTAGATAGACAGTCATCAGTTGATGACTGAAATTAGCTCATAACCCCCCGACGATCAACTCTTGACTTGCTTTGTAATTCTCAGTTAAATATATTGTAGTCATGGAGTGACAACTACAACGTCTCACTGATTTTGCAGCTTTTCTGTTTCCTAAATGTGTTCATGATATGGGATTGCAAGGGCCTTTGGTTTTATTCTATGAATCCATTTTTTTTATCTGAGTGGAGTAGTCTGTTTTTAATTCTTGGCTGCAAACCCATCTTGATGTTATATCACGAGTATGAGTACGGGTGTTGTATCTAAAGCCCTTGCATGTCTGACGGATGAAGACTGAGCTGAATGATTTAGATTCGTGTGCAGGTCAGATGACTACATGACCACAACCTGCACTTTGATTAAAATTTAACAAAATCCCTCACTCCTCCCACAGAAACCAACAACTAATGTCACCTTTTGACCTGACGTTGTTGGCCTCACTCCTCCTGCAGACATTCAACAAGATTAATGTCGGGCTTCACTCTAATCTGCTTTGTGTAGATAAGAGTGGACTCAATTGAGCAGGAAAAGCCACAGATACAAAAAATAGTACGCTGGCTTTTCAACATCTTAAAGTGGTCAAGGTGACCGATTTCAATTTTTTTCTTTTAAGGGAAAGTAAGGAATATACAGTATATATATATATATATATATATATATATATATATATACTGGCTAATAAAAATCCTTGTCTCAGAGGTGTCCATTTAGTCTGGATCAGGAAAAACATCTTGATTTTTACTGCACGTCATTCTGTGATCTTATTTGTGCCATGTTGACAGAACAGCTCATGATACATCGTAAATACACATTGCAGCAAATATATCCCCTGTGAATGTGTGTCGAAAATAAATGTTGCTTTTATCATTAAAGCTAGAAAAAGCTTTTTATTGAACGCCAAGTTTCAGTTTCGAAGCACTGCAACAAAAATGTGGTGAAATCAGATCAAAGGCTGCTTATATTTGAACGTTGAGTGCTTTCATTGAGTAAGTGTTGTTTTGTGTGAAAAAACCGAGTTCTGCTAAACATTTACCGTGTAAATAGGTAGATAATTTGGCTGCATCCTATAAGAGTGAATGATCTCACTTGCAAGATTATTTGCAGTTGCCAAGACACTGACATTTCTGAGTATGAAAACACAATACGTCATCTAAAATATGCAGGCATTTACAGGATAAGATAAATGACATGAAGTTAGACTAATGGTCCCTAACCTGAAAAGATGAGTGTCTTCATCAGTCAAGGCATTGTTGATGAAAGCTTAAGGCTCTGCGAAGAACTTTGCCATTGCAGCACGAAGGCCATTTGTCTGGTGAGGCCGATCAAACCCCTCAGGACTGGGGCCCCTGCCAGCGCTGCTATGGGCAGGCCTCTGAACAAATGGGTGCAGAAAAGCCAGGCAGGATTTATGTTGGAGAATGTAGGGAGCCTGGTTGACTGTAAAAGGGAGAAAAAAAAGAGGACAGATTTTCATCCATTTTAGGAGGAGGTGCTGCTGCTGAAGTTGTGTTGTCAGCAGGAGGAGGGGAAGCCCTGGCAAGCTGCCGTTCCTGGCTGAAAAATGTTCACACAAAGTGATCAATAGATCTTTGATAAGGCTAACACGCCCTGGCATGTGGTTGTTCTTTCAAGTTGTGCATCGGACACGCACTCGTGTCATCAAGGGCACGCATCAGTGAGCTGACCCCGTTGTGAAGACGACTGAGGTACTGTATCTCTTTATCGTAAAGCCTTAAACCCTTTAAAACAATGAAGACAATACATATTTAAAGACCCTGAACTTTTCTCAGTTAGCTTCTCACTATGGCCGACAACACCGTGGCATATACTGTCGAAGTTAGAACTGTTTTGGTTTTCTGTATTTGGGGTTTTCTTTGTATAGATCTACTTAACATTTGAAACCCTGTTTTCAGGGTCTATAAAAGACAACACTTACATTGTGCAGCATAAACTATGTAACAAAACAATACATTATAAACACCAGTTTTTTAAAACAATTTAAACAACCTGTATCAGTCAACATTTCTTCTTTATGCTTCATCTTGGTGTATTTCTACATCGGGTGCTAGAATAGTTTCCAGTGCGAGTTCCAGCGCCTGTTTCTGATCATTTGATTAAGTGAGTTAAATTATCCACCAGCCATACGTCAGGACAAATTAGACAACTGAGTGTGGAGAGTGTTATAAGACCAGTTCTGTTATGAAACTACATTTTTTCAATGTGACAGAAGTTAAGCTGTGGTTCAGTCATACAGTATAATGTATGTTCATCACTGTAATTTGGATACAGTGTTTTTCCAACTTTCTCCAACAGAAATGTGTAAATGTTGTGTGAATGGAAATACAGTCACTAGACATGAGTTCACTCCCTTTGCTGTACATAAATAGCACATGTTGTAGGGAACCATAAGCCTCTGCTCTGAACCGTTTCAGATATATGGGTCTCTCTGGAGTATTTAAATCCAGCTGAGATGACTGATGACCGCGGCTGCCACAGCAGCCACACTGACATGTCCTTCTTGGTTAAAGCCAGCATTGCAGGCCTTTTGTAAAAGCAAAGATTTGGTAAATAAGTGCAGTGAAGCAGTGAAGATAAATTGGTCCTATCACCCAAATTCATTTATCTCTTCAGCCAATGATTTATTTAATTCCTTATCTACAAAAAGGGGCATTATAACATTGTGAGCAGCCACTGTGCATTTTCACAGTGATGATGCCCACCAACTTTGCCAAGAATATGACTTCAATTCAACTCATCATCTTCTGGACATGGACAGGCAGTTCTCACGAACCATTCATACGTTTAGCTACAAAAAGTAAGGTACTGGAATTTGTATGTATTCCACGTATTTATAGCTGTATGCTGTATCACATGTATCATGTGACTGGCCAGCGCTTGCCATAATTTCGTAGGATATCTTACAAATTGTTATGCATACGTTTTCGTTAAATATCAAATGAACACGTTTATGAGAATGCGTTGATATGGAAACTATTTTCATATGTGTCAAGACTATATTTAAGCACTATCAGTGGGAAAATCTCTGAAAACCAGTAGGTGAGTTACACAGAGTTCTTTAGTCCCTCGTAGTCTATATTCACGACCTTCCACTTCCAGGATTGCTCTGTTGCAACTGGAAATTCCACCGTATGTCCTTCTTTTTGGCCGGATGTCTGTTACCTTCCACTTTCTTTGTGTTGGAATTTTAAACTCCGGTTTATTTATTAGGGCTATGGTTAACTGCTCCTCAGATCTCTGCAGGGTAAGGGTAAGCTGTCCAATCTGAGTTTTCTGTTGCACGACTAAAACTACTTTTGAACATACACATGTTCCACCAAAACAGGTTCCCTCCCAAGACTATTTTGCACAGCACCGGGGCTCCATGCAGCTCTTAGTGCCACCCATGACGATTGTGATTGGTTTAAAGAAATGCCAATAAACCAGAGCACGTTTTTCTCCAATCCCGGAATGCTGTGTGGACTAGCCAGACCCTCCTCTGCAGCGCTGCGGAGGAAGGTCTGGCATTGCGAGACAATCATTTTCTCTTTTTATTGCACTATTTGCACATAACACTGTACATTTCATATTTTATTTATTATTACTGTATATTTGTTTTTATTATATATGTTAAAAGTCTGGATAATATATGTTGTTTGTATATGTTGTTTGTATACCTGGAGTGGTAACAAAAATAATTTCCCCCTGGGATTATTAAAGTATTTCTGATTCTGATTCTGATTCTAAGTCCCTCATAACCAATATTTGCCAAAACTTGACAATGAATGCAATGTGTAAAATTTTTAAATCTACTTAAAGTGATTGCATTTTTAACAACCCTCCCTCGCAGGCAGACAAATAAACATATCACTACTACATTTGGCCCCCCTTACTTTATATACAGTAGTTACCAAATTCTTTCCAGTTAGGCCTGTTTGCAGCATTTGAACTGACAACCTCCTCCCCCCCCACCCCTCCTAGAAAGCCTCTAATCAGGTTGACCATATTTGAAATAGAGAAGTTGTTTCTGTCAGCCTCTCAGAGTTCAATATTGTGACTGTTACCCCTGAGACAGTTATTCAAATTCACTCAGTGTGATTCATTTAACTCTTTGGCTAACAGTGACTTCATGGCACAGTGTGTTGTTTCCACTAAATCTGGGTTATGTCAATTTATTGTGCAGTATTTGCTCAGCCACATGGCTAGAGATTTAATTGGTTCTCATATTCCAACATGCAGCGACCCTCGCCAGCCAATCAATTTATTCTGTACCTAAAAAAAATGCCAGAAAAACCAAAAAAGGTGGCCAATGCTACTGAGGTAGAATGAAGGACTTTTGCTGGTACTAAAACAGAGGAAACTGCCATTTAGTCATAACAACACTGTGGTTTCAACTATAGATGAATCAGGTTTGTTAGATTTCACATAGGTTAACCAATCAACTCATAAGCCATGCCTTAAAGGGGAAGTGTGCCGATCAAAGTCTGTTTACACTAGGGGGCCCGACCGAAGCACTGTTTGCACCATGCAGGCCTCCGGGGCGGCCTCTTTGAGGCTGGGGGCGTCCCCTATTTTTAATGCCCAGTAGGGTTCTGCCAAAAGGGTCCTTTTTGTCCCTTGGCCCCAAATGGACGTGCATTGCAAATGTCCCAGTGTCCCTAGGTGGGGTAAGGGACCTTCATTGTTCTGATTGAAATTATAACTAGTTCAGGTTGGGAGAGAGTCATGGTCAAGGTTAAAAGTAGGTAGGAAATGGTAGAAAACAGGAAGAGAATATTTGTTGTCTGTGTCAAAGTATGACTGTTGACCCATTCATCCAACCTGACCTCCTCCCTCTGCGGACCTGGTACTGGACTTGGTGTGGATCTATAACAGCGTCACACTATTTCCTCCTTTGCTCCCAAAACACCAGAGTCATAAAACAACCACTTTGTCACTTGAACGTAGTCAAATGTCGTTATTAGCCATTTGCTACAACAACTAATGCTGTTGTTTTGTGCAGGGAGGACGGACAACTCGTTATCTGTGTGATATGATGTTTGGACATTTAATTTTTTTAACATGCATTTATAAAAACAGAAGAAACAAAAACAATAGAGGAAATTAACAAAATAACACAGATTTACTGAAGTGTCAAAGAATAGATATAGCAGGTGTGATGTGTCGTCAGAATAAGTTACAGCACTGCATCTCTCATAAATTCCCATCTAACTGATAATGAACAGAAAAATATAGTTAATATCCTTACAAATTCTCTGTTCATCATTGCCTTTGTGACTTTGTAGAATAAGGAGGTGTAATCTATCAGAAAGTGTGCTTCGTACAATTTTAGGGGAGGATTTGCTTTATAGACGGAGGATTAATGCCACACATTTATTATGTGTTAGTCCAAGATTTTCCTTCCTGTTATAAGAGACAATTTTGTCTGACTGTATCATCTGGTTTATCTGGTATAATGTGGTCATCACACAGTTTCAGACAAACCTTTTTATCTAATTACTCTGCATGAGAGCTGCATTTCAGGCCACCTTGGAGGACCAGCAGACACAGGTTTTAAAGGAAATCTTGACTGCTGCTTCTATGATCAGTCCCAGAATATCCAAATAGACTCCAGTTTTACAGCTTCCAGGCTCAATTGGAAGTGCACTTAAACAAGATAATGGTCCGTGGTAGAATAAAGGCCAGGAAGTTCTTCAGGTTTATTTGGTCTAACAGAGCAGTGTCTGTTTGCAGCATGGAAATGTAGGTTGGAGGGATATCTCTTACAGATGTTTACTTTATTGTTTGCATCTGTATGATGATGTGATATCAGGCATCTTGTGTACTAAAAGAGATGTTTGGGTGTTTCAGTCCACCACCTCTGAAGTAACATGTGCTCCCTAACTAGCCTGGGATCAGATTCCAGCTGTTTGATCCCATGTGTCTCCCCTGCTTTTCAAATTCTGGAACAGATAAGATAAAATACAAAACATATGCCTCACCTATTCAAAGTGACATAAAATAATGTGAAATTTTAAACAAATCATTTTATTTTACTTTGTCTGCACCTTAGGACTCACAATTCAACAATAATGCCTTGGAAACATCTCAACTGATTGCATCAAGTTGTGCTGGTAGGTATACATAAAAAATTCAACGAATAATACTATCACAGGACTCCCGTAACATAAATGTACTGTTCTTTCCTCAGCTGATGCCCCTCTGCTGATGTTTTGCCCCAAACCCCTGATCCAACATCCTGCTTCAACATGAAACATGCATTATCAATTTCAGATATAGATCCTCCAAATGCTGTTTTATCGTTTAATGACATGCCAGCTAGAAGGCATTAAAAACATTTCTGCATCAAAATGTCTAAAAATGAATAGATGTTTTATATTTTGTTGAGTTGTGTACTTATGTTATCCCAAATGTTTCCAACAATGTTCAAACCCAGAGAAATCTGTCAATGCCGTTACCCCCTCTAGTTGCTCTAACTTCCAGATGAAACGTCAGAGAGTAATTGTAAATACAGGTCACATAATTATTCTCAGTAACAGCAATGCAGCAATTGTTGCTATACAGCATACTTTTTATTAATTGCATGCCATTTTGCAACACAGTATTCAGTAGAGAACTTATTGAATTAGTTGATATTTCAAAATTGATCTGGTTTACTTTGCTTTGGTTTTGAAAATGAAATAATGTCACTAAATATTGTAAAAAGTTTGTAGTTTGTTCCTTCAAAAGAACTGCAGCTGAGGTCAGCTTGATTTCATCTTAGTTTTGGCATTTGATACTATTAATATATCCCTTTAAGTGGACCATTTAAGTTACAATTTGCAATAATATTATGCATATGTTAACTATAATGGTGCTAATCCTGGGAAGACATCACATCTGTTTTTCTTAAATTGGCAAGAGGTGCACATATTCTGTATTAAAATATATTTATCCTGGAAGAAACATTTCTCCATGAATCTCTATAAACGAGACATATAAGCTAAGCAAAACAACAAAATGACTTCCAATTTGAAAACTGAAGTACAATCATCTATACCCAATGACTGCAAAGTACAACTACTTAGTTACTTTGCACCCACCTGTTATTGTGACACTATCACAGAGTCCAGCTCTCTGCATCAGGTACACTTCATAAAAAATTCTAAACACTTTCCAAGGCAGTTGTAGCCTGAGGCTCTCAAGGTTTGTCTTTGTAACAATTTGATAATACTGGTCACACTGCACACTTCTGTGTCCTTGAGTTGCAACAAGGGCGAGAGATTTGTTTCTTAAGTCCTTATAGACGCAAAGCAGAAAAGAAGAAAAAAAATCCTGGAAGCAGAAAGTCACTGCGATTGTTTTGAATGACAAGGTTGACAATTCTCAGAGTGCATTATTAAATACTACCTTTAAAAGAAGTGAAAGACCAATGGAGCAAGACATTTGTTAGAGTAGAGCGTAGAAAGTATATGTAAGTAACAATAGACATATTTAATACAATCATCTACCATCCAGGGTGCAAGAGAAATGATTCATACCACAATACACAATACAATGAAATGATGTTGGGTATATGAAATTCTAATACATACGCATAATATTTAATAGTCTCTGCCATGTAGTCTACTTATTGTGTTTGTGTGCACATAACAATTCCTCTGTTAACCCTTTCACTATTAGCTACTAGACCTGTTATCATGGTAACTGATGACTTGCGGAATCCACTAAGTAAGCAGCTTAGGGAGAAGCGTGTGTGCCTACGCTATCTGTAATCTATTTATCAATCAGAAATTGGATTAATCTTCAACAACAAAACAAAAACGGATAGTGGACCTTGGTGAAAATGACAAAACAATACTGCACATGTATCTTTGAAAGTTATTAAGCTCTGGAAATGAGAGAACATTTTTCATTATACTCCTCTCCCACATCCACTCACCCACCCTTCTCTACTTGTAGCTCTTAGCTTTAGGTTAAAACTTAAAGTTTTCCTGGGCGCCTGAGTACCTCACCTGGTAGAGTGCCATATATAGAGCTTTACTCCTCAACGCAGCGGCCGCAGGTTCGACCCTGACCTGCGGCCCTTTGCTGCATGCCATTCCCCCTCTCTTACCCCTTTCATGTCTTCAGCTATCCTATACAAATAAAGTCCTAAAAATGCCCAAAAGAATTATCTTAAAAAAAGAAAAAACTTAAAGTTTTCTTCTGGCTCTTATTTCTTTACCAAACACTTCTCAATTTTACACAACTGCTACATTTAATTTCTGCTCTGTCTTTAACTCTTGCCATCCCTGTTGATACAGATAGTAATGACAATGGACAGAATGAGGATAATTGTAGAATTTAAGGTTATTTTACAAAGGTTAATGTTGTTTTAGCATCAGATACAGACAGTAAAACTTCTATTAATTGAGAAAACTATTTGAGATTCACAGTTTAAATCTCACTTTATATTTGTCCAAGTCATATTAATTATTTCATTAGATATTTACTACTTTAACATAAACTGGTAACATTCAATGCCACAACTGTGCCATACAATTCAAACCATCCACACAATAAAAGTTTATGTATAAATAGATCTAGCAGTTGTCACAATGCGCATTGTATGTGATGTTACTTTCAACAGCAAACACATTCAGATTGAAACACAATGCTGCCTGAATTACATTTTCTATAAACATAATGAGAAAATATTGTTAATTAACATATTTGCCAAGTCGCAAAATGTTGATGCTGAACGGATCTGCAGAATATTCACAGTGTATTTAATTTGTTTTCCTGACAATATTCGCTCTTGCAGGAAATTGCCGCTTATACTGCAACACCAACAATAATGATTTACACTTTTTAGGTTATGTTTAGGCCCTCACAGCACTTGGTTAAGTTCAAGAAAAGATACTGGTCTTAAAAGTCTAAAAAGTCAAAAGTGACTATAAGGATGAGACATGACATGCTAATGAAATCTTTCCCTAACCTTAACTAAAGTGTTTTTGTTGGTCAACCAAACACACAGCGCACGTTATATGCACTCTGTCCACCCTGGCCTCCTCCCTACCACTCACATGGGTTACATAAATGTAGAGTTTGCAACAACACAAAAAGAACCTTGCCAAGGAACATTATGCAGGCAGCAATTACATTCCCGACCTATCGGAATTAGGAAAACAAATACGTAGTTTATACATTAAATGTAGTTTCTAGGAGACAGGGTTGTGTTGTGTTAAATCCTGTTTGAAGAAAAATAAAACTGTAAATACTGTAAGCTCCTATTGTCATTGTTTTCACTGTTTATATGACGACAATTGACGACATTATTATCCCTAAATTGATTGTTGGATATTTTATGTTTATGTATATACCACAAATGTGCTGTCCTGCTTAAAATGCAGAATGTGTACCAGCAAATATTGTATTGCCCATACACTGTATTCCTTTCACTGTGTGGGTCAACAGCAACATGTACTGTAGCAACATCATCATCATTGCTCTACAGTAACTTTTCTAGAAGTTGGGTCAAATCCGTCTGAAGTTACGATATACAGTACGTGTTATCAACTGTACTTTATCTAACAATATCTATCTGCCCAGAGTGCAGTGCCAAAAAATCAATGTGGCTGAGAGCAGTTGTGAGGGGTTGATCACCTTACGTCGACCGGAGCCTTGTTCTCAATCAATGAGTTTGATGTTGGTTCAGTTGCTGGGAACGATTGATTGGTGGGAGATTTAATTGGTCTCATTTGACACTGTAGCAGGTTAGATTCAGAGAGCTGGACCGGGGAACTGCAATGCAGGATATGAAGTGGATCATGTGTGCACCTGTGCCCCAGAGAAAAGAACACAATCTTCCACTTGAGTAAAGGACGGACTTTAGGTACTTGCCCTCGTAGCTTTGATCTATTATTTGTCTTTCTTTTTTCTAGGATTATTTTTTGGGCATTTTTAGGCCTTTATTATATAGGAGAGCTGAAGATGTGAAAGGAGAAAGATAGGGGAAATGACATGCAGCAAAGGGCCGCAGGTCAGAGTCGAACCTGGGGACGCTGCGACAAGGACTGAGCTTTTGTACATGGGGCGCACGCTCTACCAGGTGAGCTATCCAGGCGCCCCATTGTCTTTCATTTTTTTAAGTAAAAACTTATTTAATTATATATATTATATAATTATACCTGGCATTATACTTGAGATGTTCTGTAAAGATTCACAACAATGATAGTGATGCTCGGATATAATATAGGATGAAGCTCTCTGATCCAAGTGTTCCTATCTAATAACAATGTAGCATGTAGTTGTTGTGATGTCACAACTATACTACCGGTGTATATATATAGGTAGAAAGTGCTACTGCAGTGCCGTTACAGTCATTCCCCGGTTGCAATGAGGATGCAGAGACTCCAAGAGCGCACATTTGGAAGATCGGGAAACACTGACCAATCAGAGCAGACTGGGCTTTTTCCCAAAGGGGGCTTAAAGAGACAGGCACTAAAACGTTTCAGACAGGGGGTGAATACAGGTACATTCAGACAGACAGTATGAGAAAGATTATGTTTTGTTTAACATTAAAGCATGTATATATGTTCTAGTAGAAACCCAAAATACAAGTATGAACCTAAAAATTAGCATACTAGGGGACCTTTAAACGTTCTTAATCACATTGTATACACATATAGAATTTGCATTACAGCATTAGTTTAGATTATGAAGAAAGGTTTATAGTGTACAAAAGTTTTGATTTTGTCCTTTGTTTTAATCATTCTAAATGAAGACTCAGTGGTTTGATTAGCAAAGGTCAGGGAGTTAAATATCAGATTCTGAGAGGACAGAGTAATTATGATAGTGAGTAATGGTGGACTAATGCGAATTTGGACCTTTTTCAGAAAATTGTCTCTGACTTCAAAAGAGCACATGAGCTTGCCTTTTCCTGAGCTCAATTTGTCAAACAAAGCAAATAAGAGTGAAAAAAGTCAAGGTGGATTACATATGAAAAAGTTGAGATGCAATTAACCTCTGACAGTGACATTGGTCTGACTTTATGGAAATTATAAGCATAACAGTTTGTTAAAAGACGGGCCTTTTCAGACAAGCAACTCATCAAAAGAAAAGAGAAACAGGCCTAAATACAGAGATGCAAGCTAAACCAGTTTTATAAATAATTTGTGAAATTATTTGGGGATGGCAGACAAAGAAATACACTCTAAAACAAGTATGCATTTCAATAATTGTGTCATGATGTCAACCATTTTGTGTTAAGTGTAGTTTTCTGGTTGTTGAGCAAATTTAGTTATACCTTGAATTGGTCTTTACAGGAGTTTCCGTGAAATGTCTCTAATTTTTGTGCTTTGAGTGCAAATTCTACAATGGCTTGGTAATTTTCTTTCTAATTCCCTCTGTCCTCAGGCAAAGAATGTTTGTACGTGCTTAGCCCTCTCTCTCACTCTTCCTCTCTCTGGCTCTCTCAGTCTCTCTCTCCCTCCAAAAACTCTCTCCTTCCTCTCCCTCTCTCTGCACATATCCAGCTAATTAAACAAAGCACACGATTTGATTAAACGAGTAAATTGTGCTAGTCTGTGTTTGCGATAATTAGGATAACCTAGACTTTCCTTAAGAACATTAACTGTGATGGATGTTTCATCCCCAGCTTAGAATAGCTGTGCCTCGACGACACAAGAGGATAAGCGCTGCTTTTGTGACAAAAAGAGAGAGAACTAAGGAGGAATCTGTTTAATAATCTCGGACACAGATGGCCCAGTGATGCCATTTGGTGGAGATCAGGATTCTAAACAATGTATGTGTACAATATGTATGTGCTTTGGGTTGGGATGGCCTTCTTCAGGACTTAGATAGTCTTACCCTCCTTTGCAATGTTGTGACATGCAAGTGAGTGGTTGTATTTACACATTGAGAGAACGATAAACAGTGTTGGAAGAGGAATTCATATTTTATTAATTTCACTTACGTAGAGTTAGAAGTATAAGAACCAAAATGTACTTCAAGGCACAATGAGTTGAATTTTCCTGAAAAAAAATATATAGACTAATACAAAAAGAATCCCTCTCAATCATCACTTATGACCCACTAGTGTGTGGCGGTGTCTGTATCAGCAGAGACCCTGCCCTCTGCATGTATTTTTTTATTTTGTTGTTTTCAGGACATTTCTGGACATCAACCTACTATAAAAATGTAGCAAGCAGGTGCCAGATCGTAGGTACGCATCCATGAGGCAGTTATGAAAATGGCAAACACAGCGCCAAAAAACGCAAATATAGCAAGGCAAAATGCCAAGCAGACAAAGCTGGTGCCAAAACGGGAGTGAATCTGGGGTTGGCTTTTACCCACTGATTAGCACCGTAACCCTCACTGAGCCAGAAAGGAGGGGCCAACTAGAGCATGAAAAAGAAATACTCAAGTGCATGTATCTGCAACGTACACAAGTAGGCCTAATGTATATGTTAATGTACTTTCCATCACTGCCCATGAGCAGAGATTAAATTCACATTCAGGTTCTCCAGACCTGCGTATTGGTTAATTTTCACAGAGGGTGATAATGTTGAGATATGAAGGGAAAAGTAGGTGAGGAGTGCTAGGATGCTGTACAATACATTCTTTAAAATAAATTTAAAATAAATCTGTTTTTTGAGAGTTTTATGAGAACAGCATAATGAGCTAGAAGTGGCTCTGTTGTCCGAAAGACCCTGAACCTGATAAGCGTCTGGAGGGTGAATAAATGGATAGGTGAAAGGCTAATCATTTGTAAGATATTTATTTGGTGTATTATATATGCAGCAAAAAAAATCAAGGACTTTACCAACAACTTTATTTACTTTCTCTTCAGAAACTTCACCAATTCAAAACCAATTCTATTCTTCCTGCATTTTCTCCCATTTATCTGTGGGGGTGGAAAAACAAAGGACCTTTACCAGTGGACATCATTATTAAAAACATCCATTTCTGTTCAGAGCCACTTGATTTTTAAATGATGAGAACAAACAAAAAAATGTTTAGTGGCGGAGTACGAGGTAAAAACAGAAGTAGAGAGTATTTTCAAGCAGAGAACTTGGTTATTTTAAAGTAAAGACGTTTCTAACCCCTTGAGTTTTGTTGATGTGGGCTTCACTTCCTCATTGTTTGGGGTTTGACAGATCCTACTGCTGTATCTGTTGAAAAATAATAATAACTGCAATAAATACCTTCAAACATATATGTTTATACCAAATATGTAGACAAGTATTAACCCTTTCACACAGAGATTTGATGAAGGTGATTAAATACAGAAATGAGAATACCACATTGATATTACTGTAGCAAGCATGTTTCCAAGCAATTTTCATAAATAAATAAGGAAAGTTTCATGATTATAAAACAATGGTTTTGTTTTGTTTAGGAACACAAAAACAACAACATCAGGATAAAAGATGAGTAAATATATATATATATATATATACATTTTGCTATCAAGGGGTAAAATAATTAAAGGACATCACAAACCAAAACCTGATAGAGAGTTGTTGCATCATTTTCTATGGGTAAGAACAAAGAAATAGATCTCACATGTTCAAAACTCTGTGCTGTTTGGAACCAGCTCACACAATTGATTTCATGTTTCTTTTTTTTTTTTTTAATGAGTAGGGTAGTCTATAGGCTATAATGAGCTAGCCAGTCGACAGCAGCGTGGCTGAACATGAGGAAGAGCAACCACTGGCCTTTTTTCCTCTTATTTTTTCTTGATCATCTCACAGATTGCATGAAACTGCAGTCTGTGAGAGTATGAGAAGGGGAGATAGAGGACAGAAAAGGAGGAGGAAGGAAGCTGTTGGGGGGTGGGGGTAGGGGAGGGGACAGGCAAGACCTGATTAAAGACTGTCTTTGTTATGTAATTAGCTCCAAGAGAAGAAGGCCCCACTGCTGCAGGGATGGAGAGCAGCTGGCCTGAGGTTGTCTAATTGCCTGTTCGGAAACTTTCCAGGCCTCATCCTTTGGAGCTCACACCCGTAATGGCACAGATGTTTACTGCTGGGTACCGCAGCGAAGGCTACATGGTAACCACTGTCTAGTTCTACTGTTGTGATCCGGTGACACCTCTCTCTCTCTCTCTCTCTCTCTCTCTCTCTCTCTCTCTCTCTCTCTCTCTCTCTCTCTCTCTCTCTCTCTCTCCTGGGACCGTTGTTTATCCATGGTGTTTAAATGGGCTCAGCTGCTACAGCAAGGAAAAGTGGCTATTTATAGGGCTAACACTGACAGGATTGCGTGTTCATCCTTGAATCAGTGTGTTCTCATTTGAAATTGATAAATTATTCATCCGGTACTATTCCCCTATTTTGGACTCTCCTAACTTGTGACTCAGTTTTTGATTTTAATTTTGACCTCAAGTGTTACTGACTCTTGATCATGTTTGAAGTTGCACCGGTAGACTGAGGGCTGTTTTTAATGTTCTCAGCAGCTCTTTGCTATCAGGGAAAGTGTTCACTGTTTAGTTCAGCAGGGGACAAACCTGTGCACCTTATATCTTTTATTGAGGGATATTAAACTACATTACCTCAGGGCTCCTAACTATATTAAACACCACATTTTTACAGTTATTTTTCCCTGTCAATGAGAGATAAAGGCTCCTGTGAATTTGTTGGCTTATATTATCTACCTTTGTGCATTTGGTCCCAAAAATGTGTGAAGGAAATGTTTAAAAATGTATATTTCTATTTGCACATGGCATGTTTTGCATCTAATAACTCACTGCAAATTATACTAGTTTAAACTGTGGTATAAGGATTAATTATCTAATAATAAAGATAGAAAAAGAAGGTAAACTATAAAACTAAACTCTCCTGAACCTTCCCACCTGTGTACAGTACAGTTTGTATGCACCTATACTTAATTCAGGCTATCCTGTGTGCATTCTGTGTTCATAGATATTTAATGACTTTGTTCATTAACATTCAAGACACATTCTTCAGGTCCATAATGGGACAAATGAGCTCTAATTTATACGTTCAAAGGGGGGCACCAAAAAATAAAATTACCAAACGTTAGGATCCTTTTAACCTATTAGCAACTCTGTTTTTTCCTTCTACATCCTCCAGGCCACCTGCACCCAAGTATGGGTGTGTGTGTTAGGGGTTTTCTTTGTGCATCTGTGTGTGTGAAAAGAGAAAGCAAGAGGCAAATCGAGGGAGCAGGGGCATCCACATCTATCTTCTCTGTGTGTGATGGAGCTCACCAGGCTGGAGCTGTGCAGGTGTTGTTTTTTGAGAAAGGACTCAATGCAGAAATCATTTGCAGTACTTTGTCAAAATTCTTCTACTCAATCTGAGTGGTGTCAGTGCTTATTTCAATATTTCGCTGGCTAGCATTACCTTTACGCAGGGAGCATGCGCACACACACACACACACACACACACACACACACACACACCTGCTCCACAGAAACCAGCCAAACACCTGCATCTTCCTGTCTCCCCTGGTCTATCCACACTTCCCTGATGGCCAGTGCGCCTCCTCTTCTTCCCCCTTTTCTCATTTCTATCTGACTCACAGCTTGTGGGACTCAGAACACATTTTGATGACCAATACCCACCTCCTACACACACACACAAATGCACACCTCTTGTTCTTTGTAGCTTTTGCTGATATTAAAAAGGGGACAGCAGCTGGGTCTATGCAGAATAATGAGGTCAAAGCCATTCTAATAAGTCTGGGGGATGAGCCCAATGCGAGTAGGGAAAGAGGAATGAGAAATGAGGAAGAAAAGAATAAAAGGAGAGCAGTACTCTCGGACAAATAAAGCCGTGGCTGGAAGCACCATGGCTGGCTGGCTGGTCTCTCTAGGTCGGCGTTGGACAAATCTTTGAAACTACTGATTCATACGTAGCAAATGCAGAATTGGATAGGGTTGGAAAAAATGAATTTGCTTTTAAATTTTATTAAAAAAAAGATTGTATGTTTAGCGCAGTATGAAAGATGCCATCTCACCTACATGTGCTGTGTCTTGACAAACAATTAATTTACACATTGTTTAAGGTAAATGGTGTATTCTACATAATCTCAGCATTCATTTATATCTAATCAAAAGATTGCATTATAACAGTTACAATTTATATTCAGTAATTTTTTTATAAACTTTATTGGAAGGGGACATAACGCTGCAGTACCCAGCAATAAGATGTATGTATATACAGTATATATACTATATATATATATATATATAGAGAGAGAGAGAGAGAGAGAGAGAGAGAGAGAGAGAGAGAGAGAGAGAGAGAGAGAGTAATTGACCAATAAACAAATTCAGAAATGAATCAATTGTTAATGATCAGTCATGTGTTAATGATGGTTATTGTGTTTACATTCTGTCTCCTGATAATCCAATCAGCTCGAAAGCAACACTCAAGTTAAGTATTTAAGTAGTCTGTTGCTCACTGGTTTAAAAGCATTTCAGCAGCTTTGACGAGTTTCCAAAATGTATAGTATAATAGCATCCACCCACCAGTTGTCATCCTATTGCTGGAATAAAGTCCCCTGTCAATGCCAGACATTGAGCCAACAGCCTTTCAGTTGTTAGACAGCCTTACTACCTATAGGCCAATCTGCCACCCAAAAGTTATACCCTCATAGGGTTGATTCCATCTGAGTGATTTACCCTGTGCAATGCCTGTAAATGCTTTTGAATTCAGGAGGTAGGTAGAGGCTGTCAAATCCATCCCTGCCATGATAAATACCCATTTACTTTAGAATGGCAGCAGGATAGGGCAGGTATACACGCTGAGACACTCACAATGTCTCTCTAAAAGTGTTTTCTCAGACAGCCAGCGTGGTGAAACCCAGCCTCAGCCACACATGTCTTTGCTACACACTTGGCAATTGCCATAGAGCTTGACAGACTACCCTGGTCTTGGCAGGCGTGTCTGTAAATCACAATACTGTGGTGACATCTGCAGAACTTTGCACCGTATACAGTGTCAATTATACAGCACATCCAAAGAACGTTGCTCTGTATGTGTTGGAACATCACACATATGTGTAAATTAAGTAATGCAAACAATTTAACACATGTTTTCTATGTCTAGGAGACAAGGTAGCACTTTTGAACACATAACATGGTACTTAGTGAAGGATGGGAAATGTAAATTGGCTTGTGTGTTAGAGAGAGTGAGACAGAGAGAGAGGGCATGGAAATTCAAATGGGAATGCTGACACTCAGTATAGAGACACCTTATGCTTTCTCCTCATCAGAAAACAATTTGCTGGTGTCAATAGTAAGACATATACTGATCTCCACTGCAAACAGAAGAAAGAAACACTACCAAAAACAGAGCACAAGGCATTTCATTTTACCTGTGTCAAGAGCTGGTGGTTTAATATTACAGTTACAAAAATAATCAACAATCCAGAAAAGAATGAGATTAAGTTGTGACTCGACATACTATTAAAAGTTTGATCAGTGACCCTGCTCATGACTGGTGGGAGAGAAAGTTGTTAAAGTGTTCATTTAAAGCCTTTTGTGCTGACACAAACATAGTTTTGTATTTACACGTGTTTGGGAATGCCATGGCTCCAGATGAACCCGCATGATCTTAAGTTATGGAGTGGTGCAGCTGAGTTTCTGTTTATGCAGATGAGGCAATGCAGTTCTAGTTCTTCTTTTGGCATGAATTTGGTGCAAACTGCAAAAAGCAATTTTCCTGGCTAGGTTACAGAGGAACGAACCTCCAAAATTACAAAAAGCCTTTGATGTTGTTGAGTTTTGCATCTTTTATTTTGCTAAATTTTTTTACTAGTAGTCTATGGGTAAAAATTAATTTCAAAATGCAATTTGTAATGCAATTAAGGAAGAATCTGTTCAGAGTAATGTGTCATTCTAATGAACAATGTCCACAGCTGCTTGTGAGATGTATAAAGTCCTTTGCATTGATTAAATAGTTGAAGCCATTACGCTACAGCTGCAAGAATGAAATGTGCATTCCATCTGCAGTCTCTAATATGAGTAATGTGCTGCACTTAATTATGCATGGGTCAAACACCGTGTATACCTTAGTCAATTAGTTCAATCCTCCGACGCTGCATCGGGATCTAACAACATAGGTACACAGCCTTCTGTGCTTTCCTGAAAACAAGTAAACTATTCCACATAGATTTCACAGTGAACTAATTTGGAGAATAGCAGAATGCCAAAATCTACATCACCTCTACATAATACTACAGGTTCTTAGTTGTGCTGCTTACATGCAGTCAGAGACTGTCCTCCCAAGAAGTTTCAGCGAATGCCCCAAAACAACATGCTGTATGTGTTCAAAGTGATAAATACCTCTAGAGGTCGAAGTCCGGATGAAGTAGTGTGACAGGGGAGGATGTTGGGGTGGAAGGATGGGTTAACAAAATGTGGGACTTAACAAAACGTGAAACTTTAACACAGGAGGCCGCTGTTCGTTTAACTTAATGAAGTAGTAATTTTAACACAACTTAAGAACTTTACTGAACCCTAACCAAGTTGCTTTTGTGTCTAAACTTAATAAAATCAGAAATCAATCAGAAAAGTCTTTTATTTTTGAAAAAAACGTGTCTGAATAAATGCAACCTAGGTCGGAAAATTAGCCAAAATTGATTGGTCACACTTGTTGCTCAAGTTTGAGCTACTGTGGGCAGTAGGGGTATCACAATTCCGAAAATTGATCGAAATGAGCTTTCGTATTTAACTATCAAAATCAAAAGCAGGATTGGCAATTCCCCCAGTATTTTTTATCTCTCCAACCCAACTAATTACGCTTTTTCAAAGAAAAAACAGTCACCGCAGCTGAAGACACAGGGTAATGTTAGCTTACCAGTAGCCTGCAGCTGCTCTTTTCCAGACACCATGGCCACTACCGGAGTCAGAGATAACAGAGAAACAACAGAACTGGAAAATCCCCCTGCTTCCCTGGGCCTAGACCACTGATTTTCTCTTATGTCTGCGTACGGACACTGTGTAGCAGCTCTGGTGCATAGTGGTCAAAATTAGAAATGCAGATCACATAATGCCTTTGACTTAATGCCATTCACACTCATTACAAAACAAATGGCTGTAAAACTAAAGAAAATATCCTGAACATCAAACATTTACAAAAAATACTTAGAAGTATCATCACTTTAACCATTAGTAATGGTATATAAAATGAAGTATACCACATTTACATATATTCACATTCAATCTAGAGGACAAGCGGACCTGCTGATCATACAGGGTCAGCCACATCTGCTTTAATATAGTCTCCTGCTGCTGAAATACACTCACAAACAATTCTGAATGCATGTACTCTACTGAGAGGGAAATACTTACAGTTACATTTGACCCAAGTGCATTAGTATCATTATAACATGACTGACACATTTCTGTACATTTAATTGAGTTTTTAACTATTTCTTAACAGATTCTGCTCTGGTATTATGATTTGCAGTTGTTGCCTGAAACTAAAATAAAAAATAAAACTGCTTTCATAACATTAATGAATATTACATTTTTGTACCAACATGATCATAATGTTAAATCTGGCCCACTATTTCCTGAATGTAATAAAGACACCATGTGTTGCTACTTATGACCAGCACACATCCTTTTGGTACCACAGACATGAAATTCTCAATGTTCCCTAAGCATATGAAATAATTTAACTCAGGATGTAGGAACTTATCAAATGGAATATCAAACCACATATGCTTTGGATTGCTGAGGCTGTTTCCTGGTACCTATCTTTAGCTAGTGTCCCCTGTGGTCCTGTTTTTTAATGGTGAATATGCCTACCAAATGTCTGCCGAGCCTCCTGAGAAGAGAGCAAAACATTCAGTAGACAAATAGACCGGGAGATGCACACGCAGGACACACAGCACTGCACAGTATAAAACTCAGTTTTGTGTTAGACACCTTTTTAAGACAGCTGCTTTGTGCACCATTGGAGCACATATGGAAGAAAATACGGTGCGTAGAGAAATGTTTTCTGAGAACTGTCTTTGTGGATAAATACTTTTGCATTTTGTCTTGTTTACAATCACTCTTCTTTATTGCGACCTATATGCCTGTTTGATACCGCAGAACAAACTACCTGCCATGCATATTTCCACATCATCTACTGGATATACCAAAACAATGGTTTAGTGATGTAGTCTATCAGGTCAAACAGGTTGAATCCAAACCTGAATGAATCATCAGGGTAATGATTTTGTGCACAAGTGACTGGTTTGATTTCTTCAAGAATGTAACATATAAAGGGGCTTAATGGAAGAGTGCATGTCATGTCTGTGGGTCTAAGTGTTTGTACAACTAGTTGAAAGACAGCTTTAATCCTCAAGTCTACTGATTTGCTAATTATAGCAAAATAATATATATATATATATATATATATATGTTATATATGGATTCATTGATTGTTTCTCAATTAATTGATTCATTTTTGTATATGCAAAATTTGACATATTTTTTGTGTGACCAAAATCCTTAGATACTCTGCATATATTCAATCATATAAACAAAAAAATAAACAAATCCTCACATTTTTTAAAGCATATGTTTTGGCATTTTGAACAATAGCTCAAATTAATTGATTAATTAATTATCAAAATATGTGCTGATTAAGTTCCTGATGATATACTAATCAATTAATGGACTAATTGTTTCAGCTCTAATACTAAATATTAACGTATTCAACAAGTATTGGCACACACACAAACACACACACGCGCACACACACACACACACACACACACACACACACACACACACACACACAGCTCCAGATGGATCCACTGTGTGACAGGCTCGGCTCTCTTCATGAACATCAGCCTTTATGGAGGTGGAGGTCAAAAGTACACCACACGGCGGGATGCGAGACTAGAAACGGCACCAAACGTATGGGAAAGTGTAATGTCATATGGCAGCTCTGGATATACAGCCACTCTGTCTCATGTCTGCTGCGCCCGTATAAAGTTTACCATGAATTTCCATCCCCCTCCATCCATGGGGAGATGGGGAGATTCATGGACACTCCATTGGGCTGTTAGTCTGTCTCACTAAATGCCCTTTAGAATGCCACAGGTGTACATTTTGGTGTAAATCAAGTCAATATTTATGGCAGCTCTTTTAGGAGGAAATACGTTTTTTTCTCCTCGGGGGGAACATCGGTTATCTTCTGGCCCAGCACAGGCGGAGAGCCTGTTCATAATATGTACAACTGCTACATAGTGAAGGAGGTGTAACAGAGGTTTTCCGCAGCGTCACGCAGTATTTTGCAGGCATCCTAGAATTGTAAAATAGTCGTTGCATAAGTCCTTCACATTGCAATCAATCTGAATAGGATTTTAGCCTTGCAGTGGTCCAACGCTGAGTTTGGACAGAGGGGAGTGTAATATCCAATGCTCATTTGTGACACATTTGAGTTTGATATTCACAAGTCTGTCCTGGTCAGCTCCAGGCCACCCGTTATGTCAATGATGGATGCCAGTGTAAGCACCCTGTCTAGTAGTAGCTGAAATGAACAGTATATGACTACTATTCAGATTGTAAATGGTTGTAAGTGTGTGTGTTTGTCATGGTTCCTTATCGTCACCTGCTGTGCGCCCGAGAGCAGTAAGCACATACACACATACAATTGTTCTCCCTTACACACTCACTCACACAAAAACATACACCCGCACACATTCCGAGCCAATTTGGTTCACCAATTCTTTACTAAGTTTTAAGCTCTTTATTTCCCTGATTTGAGGATATTTTAAAATATAAAATTGATGCTCCTTCCATGCAATCTAACTAAAAAGAAAGTTGGGGTAATTGTTTCACACATACACACTTAGACTCCTACACACAAATCCAAGAACACAATTTCCATATCTCCTGCTTTCCTGTTATCCATAGACAGACAGACTACCTTACTTGCTTACTAACAGGTTATCTAATCGCATGACACATACCATCCCTGCAATGACTATCTAGTAAGTAAAACGCTTTTATTTTTCGCATGTGCCTGTCTGCTTTAGCTGTTTCTGCGACTGTTGGGGCTGCAAAAGTTAGACTAACTTCTATCAAGCACATTAGGATTTTTTCATATCCGCAGGTTCTGGCACGCTGGTTCTGGCCAACACAAAAGCCTGAGTCATTGCATTGCACTTGATTAATTGGGCACCTTTTGCACTCCTTTTTCATTTATCCAAAATTGTGCTGAGCAGGAACCATGGGAAAGCTAACTTAATAGCAGCTGATATTGAAGCTTTTTTTGATACAAGAGCAGGATCATTTTTGTATAGAAACACCTCCAACACAGCACATGCCGTGTGGGAGGATAAATACACACGTTCACGCACACAGGTGTATGCGTGTGCCGCTGCTCAGAAGAACACACACACACACACACACACACACACACACACACACACACACACACACACACATAAACACAGTGTGCAGTCTGTTGAGAAACCTGCTTGTTAGTTTTGTTAGCTTTTACTTCTCCAACATTCTGTCAAAACAGACAAAGAGATTTGCACCAGACATGGTGTGTGTTCCATCTTTGGAAGAAAAAGTGTTTGATGATGATATTAACTAGACAGCTGAGCAAGGCTGGCACTGCAAAACTCACATTATACAACTTCCACTGCAGTAAAAGTTTAATTCAAAATACTTTACCTTAATACTTTACTTTACTTAGGATAGAAGGTGGCTACTAAATGCATTATTTTTACTTTCACCCTGTATGTCAGAGAAAACCCAGAGCCTTGAATCATGTTTTGTGTTTTTCTACTGCCCCTGAATGAGATATTGATTTTCAAGAGGGCTCCTTTCATTACAGCATGCCTGCAACATTACATCTAGACAACAGTCTATTTTCTGAATCACGCAAGCACTGTAAAAATCACATGCTCAACAGTCCTCAACAGAGGATGATCGCCCTTGATTAGGAAATGCCTTTGTGTTAAACACACGGCTTGTGATGCAGGATGTCTTGAGGATTTATTGCACAATAACTAGGGCTGTCAAACGATTAATTTTTTTAATCGCGATTAATCGCTGAATTTCTATAGTTAATCGCGATTAATCTCATATTTTATCACATGATTAAAATTCTATTTGTATTTATATTTTGCATTTCAGAACAGTTTTTAAGTACATATTAACAATAAAAAGCAATTTTTACAAGTTTATCTTGATTGGGAATCAAATTAATACAAAGAAAGTTACTTTATGAACTTGATTTTAAGATTTGTAATTATTTATTTACTGTAAACAAAAGAAAAATTTCATTATTGCACAATTCCTCCAAGTACCTAACTAAAAAACTAAAAATCCCTATGCTTACTAGAGTCAATATAGTGTTTAGTAACTCCTAAATAATGTTGATTACTCACTGACGTCCAGTGATCACCGGTTAATGAGACAGCGTTTGCAGCACATTGCAGCAGTTCCAGTTGGGCTGCTTTCTCCGTGTCATACAGGTTGTGTATCCGTGAAAACTACTGTCCCCCTCGACGGCAACAAGACAGGTCAGAACATGCCAACCGTAGTACGTCTTTAAGACCCGAGTCCTCTACGATGCTGACAGGTCTGCAGTTAGTTGCCACCCGTTTCACAAGAGCTGTAGTAATTTTTTGGGATTTGGTTTCAGCCACAGGTCGGCAAGTAGCACTCTCCAAAATAGTGCTTTGCCTGAGTGGGTAGCATGCTAGCGGCTAGCATCACGTTAACTGTACTACTATGCTTAGCTCCGTAGGTGGTAGCTTGATGTGCTTCGATGATATTTTAATTTGGCTTTACACAATGTGCATATGGCTTTCGACTTGACTACGAGCCGTCTGGGAGTTTTGGAAAATAAAAAGCGCCATTCAGGATTTCATTGCTGCTGTCTTTCTCCATCATGCCTGCAGCCAGCAGCAGCAGGATGTGTTACGAGGAAGTGGCAGCTTGATGATAAGTAACGGTGCTGCAAAGGGTCAAAATAGTAGCCTGTTAGGCACAACGCAAAGCCGAGTGAAGTGTAAAATAAATTAATAAATGCCGGCATGCGATTAATGCGATTAAAAATAAATAAATCGCATCGCGATTAACGCGTTAACGCTGACAGCCCTAATAATAACGCATGTTTCACTATATTCAGGTAACTGCATACATCCTGGCTCCGCCTCCTCCAGTGCTGCGATTTCATTTACTTCAGTGACCTCGTAATACCTCTAAGCTGTGTCGAGGTTCAGCGACAGTGACAGAGATGGACTGAGCTGGTAATCTGCTTCACCCATCTCCTCAGACACACTCACTCTGTCACCGATACCCTAAAGCAGCAGCCGCCTCTTTTCCCCCTTTCCTTCATGAACACTGACAGGTGAAAGGACTGAATAAGTCTTATATCTCTTCAGATCAGTAACCACGAGAGTGCTACTGTATCTGAGTCTGTCAAGGTCACTTTTAGCATTGTTTAATATGACCACTGACGGCGTTGTTCCCTTAACAAAAAGCAAGGCTTCATGAAGGCTTTAACTGCATAGGTGGGGATGTAAAAAATGTCGTGAAATATTCAATACAGTGAAACTTCAGAGTGAATCACAGAAAATTAAAAGTAAAAAAAACATTTGTGTAAAATCATTGAGATTTTTCTCATTTAATCTACTTGACTCACAAAAAATAGTAGAGCGATGAAGGGCGGGGTACATCTGAATTATGAAGGTGATAATAAAAAATAAATTAAATAATTAAGCAAAACGTACAAATGACTTAGATAAAAAAAAAATGTGTGTAAAAATGAAAGTAACCTGAAGATAATTTCATTTATGATGGAATAAATACTTGGTTGGATTTAAAAAAAAAAAGGTCTCTTTGAACATAATGACATCCATTAAGACACAGAGACAGCCAATGAAGGAAAAGGAATAACAGCTAAACACTGATTGGATTCACTACCTTTTCAGTCCATTAATGAAGCACTTTAATTTAGCTGCCAGGGAACTTTGTCTGCGACCTTCTCCGGTGACCTCGTCCAATATATTGAGCAGTGTTTGAGGAGCGAGGGCGAGAACACCTCTTCAAGGGAAATTAATATTCACAGAGGATGCTGTCCAACGCTGCACTAATCTGCATGAGATCTGACTTCCTTTCATTAATCAAGACGAGTATGCCCCGGTGCATCAATGTTGTTTACCTTCGGAGTTTGTTGTTTTCCCAGCCTGTTGACTCGAGGCAAACAGCATAAATCACACAACAATACAAGACTTAACCGGCTGCCGCGTGGTGTCGTATAGATGTGAAATATTCTTTAGGTTTTAGGGAAGATGCATGAGGGCTGGGGCTGTGATTAATACATGATTAATATATGCATATACCAATTTATTATTAATATATTAATAATACCAAAGAGAGTGATCTTAATCTTGATTATAGGTTCAACAGTGACTTGGCTGGTTAGGCCCCACTGTAACTACAGAAATAGCATCATTGCTTTTATACAAAGGTTATAAGTGCATGTGTATGAAATATGAGTATGAAACCTTCGCCCTGAGTCATATATGCATAACAACATTAGGAGAAATCAAAATCAATAGTGAAGTCCAGCTGTGATTTGTGTGAATTATCAACGTGGTTAGAATGACATTCAATTACTAATAGGCTGCGTGACACTACCTGTTATACAAGTATTGTATTGAATAATTATGTTTAAATAAGTGAATGTGTGCAGACATGCCCTCATACACCACACATTTGAAAATAAAGCAATTTAATATAGCTGTGAATCCTATTTAAACGGAATCATTTCAGTTGTTTCCAGGCATTTTGTTAGGATTATTTTGTACTTAAATCTCTTAAAGCTTAGTGACTATTCTTTGTTATTTCATGACACAAACAGCTATCAAATAATTCTCGACAAAAGAAAAGGTATTGTAGTGTTTGCTAGGTTCATTATTTTAGGTACTCTTCAGAATTGTTTAGTTGTTTGAAGAAAATGAAAATCTCAAAACAATACAATTTTTAAAGATGTATTTTTTTGCAACACATTGTTCAAGCACAGCTGTTTTTTTACAGTTTGCTATGTGAAAATGCTAAAACTTAGTTGTTATGCTTATCAAGACATTACCACACTGAGAAAATGCAGTATTCCTGTTTTGAATAATGTCAGAAATATGCATTAGTGCTGTCTTTACCTGCTACCTGGTAATGATTAACACAGAAGACCTGCTCCTCTCTTTAACAGTATAAGTAGCAGAGCAACACATCTTACGTGTCAGTGTTTCGGTATTAAACTGCACTTGAAGAAAACCCTCTAAAAGCTTGATTGATCTGCATGTACTTTCTTTATAGGAACATGTATTTTTCCTGTATAGGCGCAGTACATTTAGGGTCAATGAAATCCATTCAAAACCCATTAGACCCCATGTGCACTGATCAGACTGCTATGCTGACTTTCTGAAGATACAAGGTTTCCACATGACATAAGTTCATTTGTCACTCAGCACTCAGCAAAAGCAGTTTTTCTTCACTGTCTGATGTAAACCCATTTTGCACTTCACTTGCTTTTGTAGCAATCAAGGTCAAATACGCAAAATTGCCGGATTGAGAAGGTAGAATCAAAGATGTAAGAGCGTGTCAGGAGAGATGATTTAACCCCCTGCAATAAGCCCTCCCACACAGGGTCACACACTGACACATGTAATAAGAATAATACAAAAAAAATTACTGCTTAGAATGAACTCAGAGTGGCACCTTTTTACATTTTCTTTGAACTATTGAATTTTATAGAATGCTCTGACTTTCAGCTATGTGCTTAAAGTCATCGCTTTAGAGTATGTTTCTGATTACTATTTTCAAAAACACCACCCTTTTGATGTTTCATGTATTTTCCAAGTAAAAATTAAATAATATATAGTAAATAGGTTGAGAATTTTTTTTTATTAATTAATTTGACAAGGACAATACATGTAGGCATTGTTACATTTAACTGATGCAGCGTATATAGGACTTCTAGCAGTATAATTTGCAGACCATGTCCCTGGTTAGGCTTTTAAGAAATACAACACATAATACAACGGTCTAAAACAGGCATAGAAACTAACAATAAAAAAGGCAAACAACCACTACAAACCGTAATTGAAAGTGATGAAATTAAATTAACATTAAGCACTTTTGCACAAGTTCAGTTTGACAACAAGTTAAACTGGCATTAATTAACAGCTTCAGATGATGCGGTTTGCGGTTGCAAAGCCATGTGACATATACATATATATTTATATAGGTTCCCAGGACTGGCTCCATTTAATGTGAAAAGTGTGTCCCAGAGACAGAGACAGAGAAGCTACAGTGCATTATAGTTGTCTTATTAATCCATTACATCACTCAACCCCTGTGGGAAGTCCGCTTTTGAGGTTAATAATTTCAGAAATATGGGCAAAACAGACCCGGATGGAAGGATCCTTGAAACACAGCACAAAGAGGAGAGAAATAGTCCTAGGTTTAGTTTCATCTTTAATAAACTAATAAATTAAGGGCCCACGTTTTATTACTTCAGAAATGGAATTAAAGTATAAATTCCTCCCTTTTACCTTTTGATATGTTCTCTCATTAAGAAGGGGCTGAAATTGCACCTCCTGCTGCTTGGTGCTCTCTGAGCAATTGTTCTTTTACAGTGTTGTGCTTTCAAGGCAAGAGTGTAATCAAAATCCTGAGCATTGCAATTAGATACAATGGCTTTCCCTATCCCTGTGTGGGCATCTGCCGAACAGAGCACAAAGGGAAAAGGTAGAGTGAATATATTGTGTCTGCACTGAAGGAGGGTGAGTAATCTGGTATGTATTGTGAGTGCACACTCCACAGACCACTGGCTGTGAATAGCCTTTGTTTTGTGAACTGGCTTTAAAGTTCTCAAAGTGATTTGCAATAGTGCTTGAACATTAATATATTGCTGGATTTCTAGCCTTCAAAGAAAGAGAAGAGCGCAAGAAAAAAGTACTTTGATTGACACGTGAAGCCAATGAATATCAGATAAGAGACAAAACAATAACACCAGCCTCAATTTAGAAGATTGTATCTATAGGCTTTGGAAAATATCTCACATGGTTTAAATCTAATGCCCACATTCACTGACAGACGCCCATTGTATTATCTTACAGTTTATTACATAATACTGTACATTATATTAGGCCTTGTGTGCATCCTTTGTATGCTATGTTGTGTATTGATTGGATTTTGTCTTTATGTGGTGCAATACTGATGAATACAGAATGTCTTAGCAAACTGGTAAGTGATAGAAATGAAGCAAAGAAAGATTTCACTGTAGTACTTTCACTGTCAGGAAAGAAATCAAGCTCCAGTAGTTGTTTTGCTTTTTTTCTGTCCTGACCTTTGACTGCTCCTTATTTCCTGTGGTTGAGGTCTGTTATGAGATGAGACATTTTTGGAAAGGGACACGTAGTTGGACTTGACTTTTCCTTTCCACTTGTCTTACCAAGCGAGAGGGATAATCAAACACACATGTGTACAACGTGGAGAGAGAAAGAGGACTGAGGTGGGTGTTGGATTTCAACACAGTAGACCCCACTTAAAGGAAAATATTCAGCAGGCACGAAATATTTGAAACTGACATAATTAACCCAGGGAGCAGACGGGAAACCACAGCAGTTTGTGAGCTAAACAACCTGGGATTTTGTCCGCCACTGTTGGGTCATGAAACGTTATGTTAGTAATGCCGACAATAGCCTGGCTTTTTTAATATAATTTTAAAGGTTTTACTGTATTTTAAAAGTGTGGGGGAATAGAGTAGTTTTATTAGTTTAAAGAATAAAAGGCACTTTAAAATGTTCCACCATAATCACAATATATTAAACATTTACAATTATGCTTAGGAGGTAATTAAGTTGGGTCGTTATTAATGTATTGATTTACAAATATTTAAATCAAATCAGGTTTATTCAGTATTATACATGCTAATGTAGTAATGTGTGTGTGTGTGTGTGTGTGTGTGTGTGTGTGTGTGTGTGTGTGTGTGTGTGTGTGTGTGTGTGTGTGTGTGTGTTTGTGTATGTGTGTGTGTGTGTGTGTGTGTGTGTGTGTGTGTATGTGTGTGTGTGTGTGTGTTTGTTTGTGTATGTGTGTGTGTGTGTGTGTGTGTGTGTGTGTGTGTGTGTGTGGTTTCTTTCAGTGCTTCTTCTTAACTTTTAGCGTACACACAAATGTGGCTACACATTGAGTTTGAAAGACTTAATGGGAAGGCTACTGATGTCTGATACATGAAGTCATGCAGAACAAGGCTAACCGAGTCTATGTTGTGTTACCAATTATTGTCAGAAGAGAACTGATGTACTAAAGAATCGGTGCTATAAAGTCAGGAAGTCACTAATGAACCAATAATGAACATTCAAATTAAGAGAACTAGTGCACACAGGAGACTGACTTTACACAAATCCAGATCAAATTGCTCTGGCTGGCCTGGCTTATACCCTGGAAACAATTTGAAATCAATTCAGCAGTATTTAGGCTAATGCCTAAGCTTTCACTGTGATCTCTCTTTTTTTTAAATTTTTTTTTAAATTTTTACAGTTTTAAGTGATCCTTTTATGCACCAAAAAGCTTGAGAAAATAAGCATCTCTTTGAGTGTTAGGAATCGGTCATGTAGAAGTAGAAGTGTTGTGCCGGTGTTAAAAATTCTGTTTCAACAATGGGAGATGGTGAACACAAATATTTTTTAATCTTATTCTCACACTGGTATTTCTGCATCTGGAATTGGTGGTGGGGGGCTAACACTACCTTGGCGAGGGCTGTCTTTGTCAGCTTATTACAGAGAGTAAAGTTTGTAGTTTTTTCTTCATATTGCGAAAACAGGTCCCACATGCACAGTGAGACACACCATGGTAACAAAGACACAGAGCGTTGCCTTTTGTTTTCATTTTCTAGTCTTTTACAAGAAGCATGCTTTCAGTCTATTTTGATCCAATATTCAAGTCCCCAGCATATTATGTGTTAGATGCTGGGAGTGCATCTCATCTTGGAGAAAAACGCCTCTTTTGAATCTCACTTTAGAAGATATTTTTTTTTATCTGCAGGCTGCCACAAATTTCATTTTCAACAAATGTATGCCAAATGTGAAAAGCACAAATCAAGCATTGCCGTCACTATGAAGGTAAAATGTGGCACCTGTAGAATGCAAGGCTTTTCATGAGCGTGATCCAATGAAGGTAGACACGAAATTGACTAGTTTGTTATAAACCTTTTTGTTAACTGTTGTACAAATTAGTGAATGTGTTTGATTGACCAACAAAGGCATTCAACCACACATTTTAAGATTCAATCCAAGCTAAGCACCTATTCTTATTTTTTTAATCTTTAGATTTTTTTTGTGCATAAATAATGCATTATTAGCAGGTGACATTTGGCCAAGTGGTTGTCTAATATGGAATAATATGCTTTATCAGATGACATTAGATTTTGCAGTCAGTCCTGATTTGCCATCTGCATTCCTGCATAAACACCATGTACAGGATTTCCATGGTTTGTAATACAAGAGGGATGTGGAACCAATTCCACCAGAAAGTGCCAGTTACTGTGAGCAGGGACACACTGAGGTGGTCAGATCAGGCCGATGTGAATCAGAAAGAATTAAGCTACGATGAGGTGAACCGTGATTGAGTGTTGATCTAAAGCAGCTGGGCGCCTTGGACTGAGTCCACACTAAACCATGAAAGACAGATTGTAGAACAGTCGCAGACACATATACCCATGCCGCAACAGGCCACACACACTGGATCACACAAATACACACTTCACTTGCAAGCACACAAGTAATGAAAATATAAACACAGATGCACATACACACACACATTCAATTATGTGCATGCAGACATACACACTTAATTACACACTCAAACAAAAGTATATGACACACTTGTGCACATTCTGAAATGGACACATGCATGTGTACCTACATGTGTGCAAGTATAATCATTGAGACGCTGCAGATTTATTGTCGGGGGTCTGACGCTGCGGACAGAATTGGTTGCAGATGCCGTATCTCTTCCATAAATGCTATGCGGCACGTTGTTTGGCCTCCCACAGAAACCCCTTTTTCCATTCATGGTCTTAGTAACATCGCTTCTCTTTAGGATTCAGAGCATAATAGGACATCATGCTCTGAAATGTTTTCCACATCCCTGTCGCATCTTCATTCAGATGTGTGAAAGGGGTCGGGGGAGCGACTGAGCACAAGGGCCTTCTGTGCATTTCGTCCTTGATGAACTCTCAGTATCTGAAAGGCATCTTGACTCAAAAAAAGAGGAGCACATGGAGACAGCTTCTCAGCCCAACTGAAAAATGTAAAACAACAAGGCAAATAAATGACAATTACAAACACTGATAAGGTTAATTAAACACTGTCTAGGACCAGTGCAATGTCCCGGCTACTGAAGTCCTTTCAGTTAATGAGGAGTACAACATGATTATGGACAAGGAGTCTTCTGATCACTTGTCAGTGACAGTGGTATTTACGCACACACTCCAGCATTGTCATCAGCATTTTATATCCCCATGGTGGTTGTTAACACTGATGTCAGTACTGAGAATTATGGGAGCTACGGATGTCTACGGTTTCCCCTTTAGCTTATCGACATGTTCAGATTATTATTAGGGAATGATGCAGTAGTTGCGCAACTGCTGCAGTTTTACACCGCTGGCCCCTCTGCAGAACAGAAAAGTCATTCTTTAGGCTTTTATGGGAACTGTAAATTCCCGTGACTTTCTACATCATAACTGGTTGGACAAATGGAAGATGGTGATCAGCGGTGCCTTTTTTCCTACAGCCCAAAATAGTATTTTGTAGAATTTATTTATAGGGATCTGATTAATGTCAAGGGTCTGACAAGGATCAGAGGTTATTGAGAGTTGTTAAAACATCATCTGACCAATTATCTTCTAAAAATAATAGAGACAAATTGCCATTCTGAGTAAGTAATGATAAACAAACAACAAAAGGGGACTAAATCATTTAATACTTGCCCATTTCAAAGGGCCACATTATATTGCAGCCAGGCAATGTCCTGGGCCCATCGCTGGGTCCTGAAAATGTTATATTAACAAATGAGAGCAATTTTTTATGGTTCCATAATGAGCGTATGTTTCAGCAGAGTACTTCAAGCTGAGGAGGGGAAGTCAGCTGTCATCCTTTGTGGACTCTAACTATGGAGGTAAGCAATACAAATGGGCTCTCTCTTATAATGAGATGTTAGCCCAAGTATCACATAGAGCTTTTAATCGTCCGTAACATGCTCTGTGGGAAGATAAAGTGAGATAACAAGCTAAGTGTTGGAGTTCAAAGGAAGTCTTGCCGAGAGAATCACACTATGATGTCGGGTGTATATGCGCTGGCCCCTGCAGAATTAATCTGTAATGTTTATGATGTAAACAGGCAGTGACTAAGCTCTTTAAAATATCAGGATGATGGATACATTTTCACTAACAAGTCTTTCTTTTAGAAATTACATTTTCAGTTCATGTTGCCATAAATATTCTTGCAATGAAATACATTTGATAATATGTGTACTCAGTTGTCACTCTTTCAACACCGGCAGCAATTTCCCCTGTGACAAAAAAAGACCTGCTCCTTCACTATCTCTATAGAAAAAATCTGCTGTTTTCTCACTCTGAAACACGACACATGGGCTTCATACACGTACAAGTTTGCTTCACTTGAAAATAGGCTGCCTGTCTTGGAACAAAATCAAATATTGATATTCTTCGAAGTATTGTATCAAAGTTAGAAATGCCAGTATCGTGACAACATTTTGAGTACACCTTAAGGGGAGTTCCGCTTCCTACGCTGTTTCCGCCCCATGTATTGACAATAAATTAATGGACTTCTGTAGCACTCAGCACTCAGCCAGTGAGTGGCATCCCATTGATTTCAAGGTGTACTCTTGCCCATATATGGCTTTCTGAATAACCCTTTAAGGTGCAGGAAGAGTGCTCAGACAGTCCACCGCAAGGATGAAGCTCTGTCTGGATAAATATTTCAACACTTGGACTTTGCTTATTGATTGGGGCAGTAATTTCCACACATGCCACCCCGGGGAGACAGGCACTAATGATGCTGGTTCCACCATGTCCAGCCAAGGCTTTCCCACAAAGACGTACTCCCAAGTCCCGGGCCTGTGAATTATGGGATAAAACATTAACAGCTTTAGAAAGTGTTGCGTATGTTTCTTTTTTTCCCAGCCACGAACAAAGTCTGGTGTCTCTCATCAGCAGGCCCCAAAGAGGGTAATGGCATCCTTGGTTTGAAGCCAAACTGGAAGAAGATATACGCAGAAAAAAAAGTTTTCAATGCTTTCTGACTTTGAAAATAATTTCACCACACTTCCTGATGTGTAAAGTTGTGATTTGTTAGATTCAAAAACTACAACAACTGTTACACTTACGGTCATTTAAAGCATTAAAGACCACAGCGGGTCTAATAAACATTGTAGTGGAATATATCCATAGATATAGAACTATATCTATGAATATATCTCTCTTCCTCTGTCTGCTATGGCCAACTTCAACCATGCACTATCTCACATTGGGTAAATTCCTTCATTTCCTATTGTCTATGAGCCCCTGGCACTGCCAGTGCTGATGCATTTGCCCAGAGCACTCCAATGGCATGTCACTTTACTTGCCTCTGGCAGAGGAACCACTCTAAATCCCAGTTGTTTGTATGCATGTCTTCGCCTGTGCCCCTCTAAAAGGGAGCTGCATTGGATTTGTGTGTCCCCCAAGGGCTCCATAAAGAATAAAATATCTCATGAAGACACTAGCCGCATGCTGCGAGGATAGCGGTTTAATATATGATTGCTGTGTCTCACATCCTCTGGGGTGATGAGGTGATGAGAGCTAGTTTCCCACCTGTGGGGCGACAGTAACAATTTGTGCTAACGCTAAGGCAAGTCAGCCCAGCGTCAGCAGCAGGAGAGCAGAGAGGGGGAGCATTGCTGTTACTCAGACGTGCTAATTACCTCTCCGGTAAAGTGTACAGTGACTTCCCCCCTCTTCCCTTGGCCTGGCGCCTCACGCCATCAACATAATGAGAACATAACTTTTTATTCTGAATACCTAAATATCTCCTTAAGTGATCGATAATGTGCATCATCATAAATCACGTCTGGGATTGCCTGAAATTATTCCAGAAGTCAATACTGTGCGCCGCAGAAGACTTTTGAGAGCGACTAATGGTGAGATATAGCTGCCTTTGGGGAGATATGAAAGATATTCATGCATATGTATAGCGCAAAGTTTCTCACCCCAGAGCAGGAGTGAGACCGGGGTGGGCACTCGACAGGCACTTCTGGGCCCGCTGTGTGGCATTGGGCCCAGCAGGAAGAGCAGTGTAACTGGTGTCTGGTGGTGAGCTTGGCCGTGAAAATGCACCATTAATTCTTAACGCAATTAAGCCAGCGTCGAGAAGAGAAATTAAGAGAGCTCCTTATTTAGCAGACAGAGAAGTCTTTTTAAAAAGGGCACTAATACTGTGATTACTCAGATTTGAGGGAAATTATTCACAAAGGGGCCACATGGGAAGAAAGGGAACTATGTTCATGCTTAGCTGGCATTTCAGAAAAGTTTGTTCACCCTTGTTTTGTTTTTATCTTTGATAAGTTCCAGATAGTGAAGGTTGAATACACAAGGATTTTTTTTTGTTGCTATTATCTCCAGCATCCTGCGTGAATGGGAGAGTTTTGTGTGGCTAATCAAGTAATAAATAGCCCCTACTCTGTGATGGTTTTTAAAGGCTTCTGGAGCACAGAGCTTCAGCTCTCTAGTGGCTCCATATGAGATCAGCTGCGATCATTACTTGTTCCTTGGAGTTGAACAGGGATTACCCCAAAGCAACTCCTGGGCTGTGGGTTTGAATTATAAAATGATTCTAAACAGCAACAGCTTGCTGTAGATGTGATTACCCAAATGAGGGTAAATGTTGACACTTGTCAAAAAGTGTGTGTGTGTGTGTGTGTGTGTGTGTGTGTGTGTGTGTGTGTGTGTGTGTGTGTGTGTGTGTGTGTGTGTGTGTGTGTGTGTGTGTGCATATGCTCGTACAGTACACTGAGTGTAAGAGATGAAAATCGCAAAAATGTGAAATGAAGTGTGATGTGTTTTCAAGGGGGACAAAAAAAATCAGTTACACAGAATGATCTGAACCAAAATTAATATAGACCTTTCAGGAAATTCATTTTTAAAGATTTCCTATGATAATTATAATAGTTTTCCCACTTAATAATAATAATAGAAATTCATTATCATTTGTTGGTTTTTTAATCCTCGAAAATAATCATTTAAATTGTGGTAAGAGAATGTGAAACACAGGTTTTAAATCGACCTCCGAGAGTGAAGAGTGACCTTTAAATACTACTATAAATGTGTGACTTTGGCTTGCTATCATGCCATTTGTTACAATTATGAAACAGCACTCTTTCTGACAAACGTGTTTTTTTTATTACACATCTTAAATGTTCCCAATTAATCTGGCTCACTGATTCCTCCACAAAACAGAATGAATAAATATCAGCATTTAACAACTCTCCTTTCATAAAGCTTAAATTAATGCAGTATAATCTTTTGGACCTTTATTGAATTTATTTTATTGTTTTGTGAGTACAGTTTAGTTTAGATTGTTTTATTCATGATCGTATTCATATCCATTTCATATCTCTGCTGTTCAAATCTGAAAAATCCCCCAAATTGTCAGGACAAGACAGCCGGCTGAGCAATCTCTGCTCCTTAGTATGCACATAGTATTGTGATGGACTTGGGAATACAGCTGTGGAGGCACCTGCAGGTTCATTTGCAAGCTAGCATTCAAAATCTCTAAGGAATCATTTCAAACTCCTGATTGGACACCTGTCAGCTCTTCCTATTCACCAGACATTATTAAATTGTAACTAATGATTGGTAAATTTCAGCCAATCACATGGATTGACAAGAGGACTCCATAAAGAGAGGAATTTGTGTCAGCGCTGCTGCGGAAAAGGCGAAACCTCAGTAAATTAGTGTCTGCATGGATAATACATTTGATCCTGATTAGTGCATGCAAAATGTCAGCATATTTTTGAGAAATGCTGACAACAAGCAGTTGGCTCTAAGAGCAGTCAAAAGTTTTTGTATGTGCAAGTATTTTGTGGGCATAGGAAAAAATATTTGTGTGTCAGAGAGACAAAGTGTGTGGGTGTGTGTTGTACACAGCCTTTGTGAAAGCATGTTCTGTGAGTGTGCATGTCTGCGTGTGTGTGTGTGTGTGTGTGTGTGTGTGTGTGTGTGTGTGTGTGTGTGTGTGTGTGTGTGTGTGTGTGTGTGTGTGTTTTCCTCCTGTCCCAGAGGGAGGGTGCTGAATAACAGGCCCTTTTTGACAGGCTGGGACGCTGAGAGCTGTCAGCCCCCTTGCCAGGACCGGATGAGTAGTGAGAGAGAGAGAGGGAGAGGAAGTGATAGAGAGAGAGAGGAATAGGAAGAGAGAAAGAGGGCGAGAGAGAGAGACAGGGGATTGGGGGGCTCCACGTGTTTAGACTAATAGGAGGCCAGCGTTCAGCTTCTCCTCCAGCAAGAACAGACAGTTGAAATCTCTGGGCAGTTAGCACAGCGCTGCCTCTCAAAGATTTCCTGTCAGATCATGTCTATAAGAGGGGAAGAGGTTCTCAATAGCAAAGGGAGGAAAAAAGGGATGAAGGAGAAAAAAAAACAGCACCTGGAAAAATTGTCTGCCTTCATGAGAATTGAGCAGCCTGAATGGAGTTCTAAAGTTTGGCTTGACAAGGCGCATGTGCAATCCCTCAATTTCTGATGAATTTAAATCAAAAAGGGCAGATAGAAGCTGGGGATGCCAAAGCAAATAATAACAAGAGCATTATGATATTTGGGATTAACGAGATACGATGCAACTGTTGGTGTGTTTAACCTTGTGGCCACTGGCACAAATTGAATGAAATGTAACTGAATGGAATAATTTCCACAGCTCATATCTTGATCATGCACAAAATCTGATGGAAATTATAAACAGAATTACTGAAGGCAGAAATGTTGTCACCCAGAGTTAAAGTGAGATGTAAAATATGCTGCCACTGTATGCATTTTCATTGCTTTACAGAAAGCCAAGTAATTAACCTAATTTTGTCAAAATATTTCCAACTATTCAGTTCCACAAAATGGTGCATGTCAGTGTATAAAGTTTGAGTGGTAAATGCACATACACAGGTGGTTTGGGTTGGTTAAAATATTATCATAATGTTAGATTATCAGCTAGAGTGATTTCTTTATTATATAAAGTGACATACACAGCATGTTTGCAGTTTCAAAATGAAAGACGCTGTTAGTCATCTGGAAGATGTGGCAATGCATTCCAAGAGAGATTTTACTGCTGTCTAAAAATATCAACACAATGAGAGGGTGCTTTTAACTGATGCACACACGGGGAGTAGCAATCGAGGCTGACTGTTTTGTAGGCCAATAAAGTGTCTACCCCCTGCTTATAACCAAGATTCACTTCTCTACATACAGAGTCTGTTTATTTGCACATATCGAAACAAATATTATCTTCAGTTTGATTATTTTTCCTACTACACTGGTCCTTGCAATAAAACATGTTTACAAAATGCTCTCATTTGGTTGCAAGAGATGCTGAACACTGACCCTAAGCCCATTATGATGTGCTTTTCTGATTTCTAAATATTTAATTGCATCCTGTTGTGTAAATGATGCAAGACACAAATACCAATTATGGCACACATTGTGTACAACAGTGTTGACGTTCTGTGGTAACTATCAGTTTTTATCTTTGAATAATTGAGGTATTATGAAGCCAAAAAAGAGTTTAGAAAGCTAAACACATCGCAGAATAACATTACTTAATGCAAGAGTAAAATGTCAACATTACCATACATTGCTAATTGGATGCTTTATCTCCAGTTTTTAAATCTTTTTATATAATGAATGGTTTGCAAGGAATTGCTGTCCAGAGGTATAATATTAAATGCAAGGGATATTGAATGCAAATATCAACAAAAAATGTTTTTGTAGATGTCAGAATTGGAAAACGAGTGTGGCGGTGACATCAGGCTGTATTAATTTTAAATAGATGCAGTCTGCTTAATTTGTAGTCTTTCAGCCCAGGCTACACAGACAACTGCATTTCATCTAATTAGCCATGCCTGCTACAGAACATGTGTCACTGGGTATGTGAATAGACAGGAAGACAACGTGTACACTGCATCAGATAGCTTAAACATACTGCTGGCAGGAGACGTGACTTGCAGATCACAAAATACTTAAGATTAATTTGAGCCGAAGTTAATCTGATCTGGAGATTATAGTAAGCCAAAATAATGGCGTCCGCATCCTGACAGTGTCCTTCACTCCTGACCCATCAGATTTCTTCCTAAAGTATGAGTCATGCAGTTAGACCTCACCGAGCAACAGTATACTTCAGATTATGTAGACTTTGATTTAAAAGGTTTCATCTGACAAGCTGGCTTCTAATAACTTTTTGGAATAATAAAGGTTGACAGTAGAAACAGGATTTTTAATTGGAATTTTGAGTGGATATTAACAGTTATAAAATAAAAAACTTTGATTAATAAAATTAAAATAAAGTTTACGTTAGTTCTAACAAATAAGTTGTGTTAGTTTTGTGGAAATTGTGTGGCTTAATGTCTGAAACATACTCTTAATACAGATGGAAATCATAATTCCAGGTTCATCATTATTCCAAGGAGAAGAACTCCTCTATTTGCACATTGTCAAAATAATGTGACTTATAATGACCAGTGACAATCATTTACTTCAATTTTTTTCTCTTTACAAAAATGCTGCATGATGAATGCAGCAGAAGATGCCATGAAAGATAAACGTCCTAAAACAGAAAACAATTAACACACTGACCCATAACATTGACAGCCTTCCCAGCTTGGCACCGGCATGCTCTGTGGGCTGTCAAATCCTTAGCTTTCTGTTAGGATGTGTAGGAATGCGTTTCTGCTTATTGAATTGTTGAGGGGGGACCCTTGCCTGGGGGTTAATACAACAATTTACTCTGGACTGCCTGTGGATGTGTTGCCATGATTTGTTTGGTGAGCGTTGTCAGCCTGCAGGGTTTGGCGTGCTCTTGCCTCCCTGTTAAGTGGGAAGATGTAGTGAGTTCCAGGGGAGCTCCATCATTTGCCTACCACCGTAACTCTGTTTAATAAGTCAATGGAAATGAAAGATGACTCAATGCATCATGAATTTGTTTCTACACATCACCCATACTCAGTTTTAATTTAAGTTGGGTTTTTTTTTTCATGCATGGTCAAATCCAATTTCTGGAGCTTCTTAAATATCCAATGTCAAGTGCACTTAGTCCTAAATAAGAAGAGTAAAGTGCTGCATCAGAGGAGTCATCTTTTTACCCTCCAAAAACATAATTTTGCTTTGTTAAATATATTCTATATTATTGTATACATTGTAATATATATTAAAATGAACAATTACAATCCTAACAATGCCTATAAAAACTTTAATATTTCAGTGTAAAAACAGTAAATTGACTATGGCCATAATACAATTAAATATTTCTGTAAATATACTGCATTATGTTTTGCAAGAGAAAAAAAAAGCTGTCAGGCTCAGACTGTCATCTTGTGGGAATACAGCGTATAGTTTGATTTACAGCGTGCTGTTGATACTATCACATTCATTCATGACACGTTTTTGTTCCATTGCAACCTCGGTATCTGCACCTCTGCCATTTCTTTATGCCTCAAGTGTCAATGAAACTACGATGGCATGGACTATAATGAGGTCTATATTTAGCTGTTTTCTGTGTACTACCTTGCCTAAAGTTTGAGTGCAAGCTACAATCTGTCAAAACAAAGAAAGTCCTATTTTTCAAATACACCCGCTCAATAAAAATTATTCTCTCCTGTAGGATTTTTGGTTTTGGCAGTGTCAGGGAGAACATCAGCATTCAGCAGTTTTTGGTCAGCCTATCCCCGTGCAATAATGACCAATCATAGGGCCAGGAGACTTCTATTGTGGATTGAGTTTTACTGAAAAAAATTTCAGCAGCTGACATTTAAAATAGAAACCAAATCAATGCAGCATTTCTTTATATTGGAATTCAAAATAATGTCCGGATGTCCAACATCTACTGGAGTTGTATCAAGTGTCCTTATCCTCAGTGATGGCATCAGAAAAAGATTAGGTTGGAGCAACACAATATGCCGTTGATCTTAAGAAGCCATGAAGCAACTTTTTGCCAAATAGAGGTGGAATCATCTTCTAGGTGGGTAGCTTCCCCTTCAATTTAAGCTTTCCCTTTCATCAGGATAACCACTGTTTCACCATTGTCCCCTTGAACAGAAGCTGAAAAAGACCTGGGAAAGGAATGTCTGCTGGCAGGTATGATCGTACTGAAACACAATGTTATCATCCGGACACAGTTTTGTCGAACATTTGGAGAAAATCATTTTGCTCGATCTCTGACTGTCTGCTGGGCTGTGAGGCAGCTGTTGGGAGACTCACCACCTGGTGAGCAGCTTTGAAGTACACTTTGAGGATTAAATTATTCATTCAGGATGGCGACATGTATCCAGCTTGCCTGAGAGACTGTGGAAAAGATTTTACCTCCTGCAGCTCAGCTTTACCGGACAGCCTTTCAGCACACCCAGCTTCATGAAAATTCAGAGTTTTCACAAAAGTTCAAATTCTTTGTCGACAAGACTTAGTAATAAAATGGAACACAGTCTCCCATAGTCAAAATGGAGATTATGGTTATTAGCATAATAAAATAATATTGGACATGAAATGTTTTATGATCTGTGGCCTTTTCAGCATGTCTGCAGGATGTCTCAGATTTGAAAATGATTGTGTCCACCAGGAGGCTTTGACTTTAAAAGAAATCCTGCTTCAATGAAAATTAAGCAGGGTATCCAAATCTAAAACATATTTCAACTATTATTTTGCAGCTACAGCACTTTGGAGATAAATCCTTGTGCATTCACAAAGGTTTTAGGCTACAAATAGAAAAACCAATTTAGATTTATTAATAATGTGTGTGATTGATAGACAATTAAAATGGGCCTGGACTGTGACAAGGAGACCCTGAAAAAAAACAAACAATTATGCCATTGCTGAATATTTGCTTATTTGATGGTCTGCCTGTTACTGAGTGTTCATTTCTTTGTCAGAAATACTTTGTATGCCTGGTTTGCTTCTAACTATAGTCAAACACTTTACACATTGTACAGTATATGGGCATCCATATTCCACCATCATAAAAAAAAAGGTATAGCCTACTGTTGTCATTCAAAATAACTGTTTGTCCAAACAGTGCATCCCAGGGGACAGAGCTTCAACTCAATCCGCAAATGACAAACATTTTTTTACTCTGGCTATTTGTTTGATTGCAGAAATCTGAAATATATTTTAATGTTATATTCTATTCTATCAGCTGGAAGGATATCGGGCAATACACTTTACAACAAGTGCACAAGCGCAGTCCTTTCAGGCATAGTGAAAGATGAGTAACACAGTTGCAGGTATCATATAACCACTGGGAATAGTATTATATTCAGTTACTTAAAATATTGTATTTTATCCTATGACTTTTTTGTATGAGAGTATGTGCAAAGTTGCAAAACTGAAAAGAAATATTAAAATCATATAAATGAATAATATAAAATATAAAAAAAAACTTGTGCTGGTGAAATGCCTTTTTTCTAATACAATAATGAATGCTGCAAACACCTTATTAACTAATTATGACAGCATGGTGCATGCTCCTTTGATGAAGTAAATCAAATAAGGATAAACAGAAGACACAGAATTGAATGTAAATAAACCCTAATTGTTTCTCAGTGATGGAGCAGCTCTACGTCTAACCAGGAAGAAGAGAGAGTTGTTTGAGGAAGATATGCATAGTTTCACAATTCTGTCCTACACACTATGATGTCTCTGAAAATGAGCAGCCTTCCCTCATTCTGTCAAGATATACAATGTAACCTGTCAGCAGATTTGCCACGGTTGATGTGCAGTACGATTTACATCATGATTTTTTGTGAGGAATTCCTGTGTTGCAGAGACAGTTTCCCTCTGTAATGTTAACTGGCTGACACTACCAGGAAGAATGCAATGAGCATGCAGTGAGATACTGTATGATTTTATCTTTACTGACACAGGGGAGCAAATTATGAGAAGGCCCTCCAGGCCTGCATGCAACAGAGAAGTGAACCCTGTGGTTATGTAATAATTGTCTAGCCTGACTCAATACACCACATTCTTTAACATTATGTGATAATATTACTTGACCAGCAGAACAAAATATCTTCACCTTGTGGGCCATGGCCGTTTCTGAAACTGGGTTTAGTGCCTGCTGACTGGTTTCTTCCTCATGGGATATATTAGGCTGTGTATGGTAACATCTATTATGTAATTTTTCCCTTTTGCCCAACTTCTGATACTGCCTCCTGAAACAAAGACACAAGACTTAATTTGATTAATATTTGAAGCTAGACTGATATGGTGTCAACTTGTTCTTCCACATGGCTCATCACATTAATAATCATACTGTGCATCACAGATGTAAGACTAAAACAGGCCCAGTGTAACATGATGCCTGTCAATGTTACTGCTTTTAAAATTGCACTGAGACTGACCAATATTACTGCCATCATATTCACAATGTCCTAGTTCTCTCGTAGATGCTATATTCTCTCAGGTATACGTAGCTTGAGGGGTACTTCCATGTGGCACAGATTTAATCATGTGCCATATTTAGACATACTTTAAACTGATTTGAGGGACGAAAAGAAATGATGGAGTCCCAATATCCCAAGATGAAGCACAGCTGCAGTCAGAAAAGCAGATAATCTGGTTGAGTAAGCCACTATCTCTGTGACTCTTGACAGTCCCAGACAGGTCTCCACTTTTAGTAATTGAGGCAGTCATAGTTGGCTGCCAACTTTTTTGATGATTGGAGATGAATGGTAGGACACTTGAGTCACAAAAGGAGTCATACAGGATCTCTTGGCTGATATTCCTGAATTCAGAGACTATGTCCGTCCTCCAATAACATTTATAGTCTGAGATGAAGGCGTAAGGCACCACATGTTTCAAGATTCCTTTAAAGCTTCCTGGTAAGGGGGGAATAATTCAACTTGTCACATCTGCTCACAGACCAGTCCAGAAGGATTTATCACTAATTCAAGTGGTTTCTAAACTGTTTGAATTATAACCATGGAGGCTGTACTTTCCACCATAATCTTCTTACGTGTTGCCATCTGCACCACAGAAGACTTCATGTCGTTCCAAAGAGAAAGGGGCCAGCAGGACCCATGATCGTTGTTAATGGGAAGTGGGGGCCATTTAAGTGAATTTAGCCAGGGTCAGGGGGGATGGCTGAGGGTGGTGGTTATCCTGCAGATATAGATAATGAATTATTCCATGGATAGTGGATTATTTTGGTTTATTTGATACAGTACATAGATACACCAATATACCAGCATATTTTATTCAGTTATTTTCAATATTTTAGAATGTTTTTTTTCAGGTAAAATAATACCAGCAAACAAACAACTCTAAAAATCCAAGAGCAAGTGCAAGAATGCATCCAGCAGTATCCCATAACCCTATGAAAGTGGAGTATGTTGAGTGTTTATCAGAAGAATTAAGAATATAATAATATTAATAGTAAAAAGTGTGCTTGTATTAATGCAATGTGCCCCCTCGTTTTTTGTTTGTTTTACTTGTCTTCAGTTTAGCCTACTCTTTGTTAATTTTATTGACAATGGAAACTTTATCAAATTTAAAATATTGCTGGTCATGTAGTGTACATAATTAAAGAAATCATCCCTGGGGGGGAAGCGGGGGCAGGACGTCCGAGCGGAACTTCTGATTGATCCACTAGGGAATTAACTAAAGGTGACAGGAAGTTGAAGTGGATCCCGTGCGCCTAATTGAGTTAGCTAAAATTGACATTAGAAAATAGTTAGGCGTAGGCCTACATTTTCATTACATTTACAAGTCGTACTCGAAGTATACACCAACAGAAATTAAGCCACCACCCGAAGAGACAGCTGGAGCCGAGGTGAGCGCAACAAATTAAACGATTATGGCCGTGTATCAGGTGCCAGGTATGCTAACATCTGAGCGGCTAGCATGGACCCGGTGCAGCCTGTCGGCCCACGCAAAGTTACCCGGTCAATTTCTTACAAATTGTGAGTGCGCGATATAACGTTAAGGACGGACTGGTTGGATTGAAGTCAGACGTTGGATGTTATTTTAATTGATTAGCTAAGTGATTGAAAAGCATTTACACTGAACTTTGAAGAGCCATGCTTCACACACTGAATGCCCAGTTTGGGCAGCTGGCTCTCAGAGACCTTACCTGCAAGTGCACTAGTAATGACAAGAACCATACTCGGACGCCTGCTGCTGTTTTAATGGTGAGTAAATCTTTATTTAGGGACTGCTCGTTATTTAATTCAGTGGCCACCGGAGGAGTTTTGTGGCCGCTAACCTAAAAAGACGTGACCCTCCCCTCGTCAGTAATAATTTTCCTATGACCCTCCAAAATGATTTGAAAAAGAGGCATGACCCTCCCCTTGCGTGCAAGTTTGCACTTAGCAAAGAAGTACAGATACCATTTGATTTTTACAGTCATGACGTACAGGAGTTAACCTCTGCATTCTCATCTTACACATCACACTCCTCTGTTATGGTGTGGTGGCCATTTCAGTAGATTTACTCACTAACATTGTTGTGGAAAGACAATAAGCATGGAAATTAATGCACACTTCATGCATTACTGCAGTACTTCAAATACTAAGTTACTCCTCTAGTAAACTAGTATTCATATGAAATAAAACAAAACATTGAGACCATTCAGCAAAGGACAATGGGAAATAACAATTCAACACTGGTTGCTATGGACTTGGCACTAGGCTTCGTCAGTCATTGTATATTTTAGCACATAGGTAAAGCTGCTGAAGCTGAACATTATATTCCAAAACACACGTTTATTTTTAAAGCAGATTTGAACAGTTCGCCCTTATGAAATCCAATCGCGGCACGGCTGTTTTGGAACGCAATAGACAGATGGTGGCCGAATGCCCCGACACTTAAATTCAATTAAAATGTAACAGTGAACAATCCGTGTTCAACCTACAGTCTGTTGAGATGCTTCTCCAAACTCACCATAAAACGTTAAGACACGTTAAGAAAAAAGATCCGTATTTTGCCGTAATCCAATGACACGGAAAAAAAGTAATCCACAGAGATAAGTAGATCCACAAACAGAGTCACGGTGTATCCAGCAAGGCCTACGCGTGTCACATTCACCAGCCAGCTCCAAACAGGTGAACGAGGCCTCTCCACTTCGCCATTTAAACAAAGTGGAATAAACGTATACAAGTCCAAATCTACACAAAACCCGCAATCAATTAGTATACGTGGCATTTAGGAAACCTTTATTGCAAGGTTGGCATGGCAAGATGTCCAGACTAGTGCAACAATAAGTTTTGTTTTTTGCGTTCTGCTGCTCCCATCGTCAGCCAGGTAATATTTTTTTTACTAAAGCAGTATATGAACTCTGATGTATTACCTATCACCATTTAGTTGTTTTGTGTTATTTAAGATATTTATAAAATATCTGGTCATGCCAGACGTAATTATTCCACTCATTTATTAAACAATGCATTTACCCGTTTGAGCCACCAGGGGGGCAGTGCTCCTCCTGCCCCCCCAGCCATATCCGCGTATGCGGTCAGACCATCTGCTAGGGGGCCGAGACTGAGAGCTACATGGATAAATATGCACCAAACAAGCCACTTTGAAATTTTGCACTTTTCATGAATAAAAAAGTTGGGTGACCCCCCCCCTGCCCAGACTAAAAAATGTTGGATGATCCTCCCCTCAACAAAAAATAAAAAGACATGACCCTCCCCTATTTTCCTCCGGTGGTCCATTCCATAAATACCGAACGGCCCCTTATTTTTTTATTTTACTTGAATGTTAACGTTACCCCTTGCAGTGTTGTGCTTATGTTGTGTTGGAGATACATTTGCTCATCAAACACATCTGCATCTGTCTTGTTTTCCCACATTTTGTCATGATTGTCGTTGTCCGTGGTGTTGAATATTTGATTTAATAAGGCAGCAATGCGTTGACTGTACAAGGTACTTGTCTTTTGCTTTATGTGATGTGTTGATGCTTGATTTCATTGTGCATTCAATTTAGTTGGTTCTGGTTTGGTCTTAGTTCCTTGCTCAATGCTCATGCAGCAGCCTGGTTATTCCTTCCTTTTCAACAGTCTTGAAGCCTACAGTATCTATAAATCCTTGTGCTTGTGTGGACATTTCATGTCAGCTTTGAGTGTAAAGCCAAAAAATAGGGGCAATATTAACATGGGATCTGATTTGTTACACCAACCTGCAAAATGCTTTGATTATATTTTGTCTTTGGTGGTTTAATCGACTAAACTTTTGGTGTTTTTTAACAAAGCACTGCCACCAAAGTTAAGCAGGACATGGTTTTGTTTTTGGTAGATTCCTAACTTTTACTGAGTCAATTAATTCTATGAAAGTACTACAGAGTTTGGCGAGACTTTAATTTCACCAGACACTCTGCTGAGTTGAAAATCCTTATTTACTCCATTTTCTGTGCAGTTATCCCTCGGCTGCTCTTATTCTAGTTTGTAAGCTGGCACAGATTAGTTGACTTATTCATTACAGAGGGTGTCTGTTGTCGATTGCAGAGCTTATCCAGTGTGATTAATGTTGGGTTTGTGTTACTACCAAAGCAAACACAGACTGGTCTTTTAAAGGGTCTTCTCCACCAAGGGATGCATTGGAAAGATATACTTACAATATGTCACACACTGTGCGTTGTTTAGAGTTGTTCTATTAATTTCTGTCTTGAACAGATGAAGCCGCTGAGGTCCCAATTTTTTATTAGGACTACATGCTTTTGTTACTGCAGCTGCACCATCCCAAGAGAAACTGAATAATTCAAGTTTCTTTTTTCAGCTATTAGTCATTACAAGAAATTCTCCAAACAAGTAGTTTTGTTAAGATATCTAAATGTGATAGTCCTGAGAAACATTAACAGGAATCATCTGCAGCACCTGCATGATTAATGCATAAAGGATGAATTTGACATTGTCCGTCATTCCATATGCACATATAATACAAATGGTTTTTGCTCCATGGAGATTTTTGCCTCCGGTTGGTTCCTTTCTGTCAACACTGGTTTGATTTATTCATTGTTGATACAAAATATTATGCAGGTGAGGTCTGCAGATTCTCTGGTATGTTTAAATTTGTAGTAAAACTGAGATTTACCACTGTTAAAATCCTCTTTTCTATGACATGGATATATCACTTGTAATTCTCTTCTACATTGTGTGTGTGTGTGTGTGTGCCTGTCTACATGTGCAGTCTCGCTGGAGTGCGTACATTGATGAATACGCACGTATGCACATGAAGCCTCAACACTGTTTCAGCTCAGTTTTAGTTTTGGACATGGGCAATTCCCCGAGGCAAGGATCCGCTCTCCACCCAAACAATGAGGTGCAGCTTTCGCTCTCTCGGTGAACGAGGGGAAGCAAGCCCGTTCAGGAGGTCAGCTCCGAGCTGTTGACATTGCTCCCTGGTTGCCTGCAGTTCTGGGCAGAGCCTCATTATCACAGGGTCGGCTTGGAAGAGAGTGGGCTTCGTTAGGAAGCAGCTGTCAGTGCTGAGGGGGCGAAGGCAAAGAGCAGAGAAAGTAGAGCCTCCTCTGCGGTCCGTTCGCAGTGGCGCTCAAGGGCCAGTTGGCTGCAGTAATAATAGTCTGCGCCTTTGTGTGTGTGCGCACGTGTGTGATTTTGGCCTGTGTGTGTTCGTGCATGCCAGTGCCATGTTAATCCTGCAACAAGTACTGCAGTAGGAACTTCTTACAGTCTTTTGGCTAGTATTTCGTTTCTGTTATGGACCCGCTGTACGTTGGAATTGAAGTTGGAAGTTTTTTTCTGGCATGCCATGTCACCTTTTGAAATTTTATGTTAGTCTTTAAACAATTACTATATGTAAATGTTTATAAAATTTATAATTTATATAATGCATATAAATATAAGAGGCCCTTAAGATATATTAAGCATTACAGAAAAACATGCAGCACATGGGTTAGGTGCACTTTGATCTTAAAGGAAAAAGGATTAAGTCAGAATAAACATACTCTTATGATTCCAGTGTGGCTTATGTCTGCAGTTTTGTGGCATAATTGCTTGACTTGAAACTTTCTCATCTGTGCGAGATTTCAAAACATCTCTTCCAATGAGAAAAAAAAAGTTATTGAAAGATGCTAAATAATGGAAGTGGAAAAGAATAACAATAAAAGGACATATCTGAGGCAAGGGCCAAGGAAGAAAAATAATTACAAATGCAGAAAGACATTTTTTTCAAGCATTATGGGAAACCAGATGAAATGTATAGTGGAGGTCTGCAGCATGTGTCAGGTTTCATGTCTGTCACACTCGATCAGTGACCGGAGCTAATGAGATGCTACATGCTGCCTGGGACTCGAGCTGGAAAACTGCTGTTCTGGTGCACATTAGAATCTGGGGAATTCCAAAAATTTAGCATCTGGTGAAAAACAGAGCAACCCTCTGTGGCACAGTGGTCATTAACTTCTGGGATTTACTGAGATACAATACCCTGTTGAGAAAAAGTTTCCACACTGATGAGAACAGTTCTTCCAACTTCACCAATTTTCTGCCCAGCGGAAGCAACGCGAGTCAGGAAAAGAAGCTGCCAATGCTTTTCTATTAGGAAATGTAATGGATATTAAATGATGACATACAGATGTAGTCAGAAAAGTATGTGCGCCACAGTGGAGTGGATTAAGGCACAGATCAGCAAGTTGTAGAAATAGTAGAAGGATTGATATGGTGTTGCTTAACAGTTTTAAGTGGTTATGTCCCACGTAAAAGAAAAAAAAAAAAAACTATCGGCATGTGTAGACAACAAATTTGAGATGCTTTGCTTGTATTTTATTCAGATGTCTGTTTAATTCAGTTGTGCATTATACAAAACTTTCCATAAATAAAAAAAACCACTGAGCCTTTATTTAACATATTTTGAGGGCATTTCCCCTAGAGAGCTAAAAGTACCAAGAATGAATGCACTTTTTTTTCTTCGCATGAGTGGTACCGCTGGGAATCAGACCCCTACGTCTAGCACTGTATGCAATGTACTCTGCCTCCTGATGTATGCAGAACCACACTGACATGAACAATGTTATATTTGAGTCATGATTGACAACTGTCATGGGATATACTGCTGAAAGGAAGAATCAGAGATATCTACTTTTAGAGACTACATCACGGACAATTTATTTATCAGTATTTCAAAATAGACATTACACTTCATAATGTTTTGTATTCATAACACTATTGTGTTATTGTACAAATTAGCTACAACAGTTATGGCAGTTACCTTTTGTAAGTCGCTGCTACATTTTTCAACTGAGGAGCAAAACATGCTCCTGACTTTGTTGTCAAGTGTAGTCAGATGCGAAAGCCCCCTTCCCTTACTGCATTATACCATTAAATTCATTTTTTTTGATTTGTTACCTGCAGAATTTTGTATAAAAATATTTATGCAATTAATATAAGAAGTCTGCACCGCTTTCCGTGCGTGCACCCCCCACCCCGGGTCAGCTACCACCACAAATATATACTAATTCTGTGGGAAACACTGGACTTATAATCACTGACATCAGTAATGTTCCTTAAAATTTATTTTGAAACAATAAGTCTGTCCACAAAAAAATTCTTTGACTATTTTGATGATCGATTTATCGTTTCAGTAATTTTTCCAGTGAAAATGTCAAATATTCAGAATTGTTTTCGATCCAGTGCTTTTCTTTGTCATATACTGTGTGATATTTAACCAAACTGTTTGATGACGTCACCTTTCACCTCCGGGAAATTGTGATGGCCATTTTTTTTATTTGCACTATAGGTACTTGCACTCTTTCCTACTTTTGTACTGCAACTGCTGCATAGCAATTTCCCTCGGGATAAGTAAAGTTCTATCTTATCTAAATTTATGAATCTAGGAGGTATTGAGTGGATTAATCGACAGTGAAAATAATCGTTAGTTTTAGTCCTAAATAAATTCATTTCTTTTTTTTTTGGGTGAAATAATTAATTTGGTTAAGTCAACAATACATATTTTTTTAATCATCATCGCGATATCAACTGCCGCAATATACACATCGTGAAAGGCTGCGGCATGTTGCAAAAAACACAATGTTTTTTGTGTTAGTTAAAAGAAAACTGTAGAAACCTGAACTAAACTTTTTTTTTTAGTGTTGCCTTTTTATATTCAATTCAATGTTCAGTTTGTGCTTTACAGTAACGGAATGTTGGAAATTATTTTCTTTCGTTTGTTTTAAAGCTATAGTGCGTAGTTTCTGTCGCCCCCATGAGGAGTTCTAAGTAATGACAACAAAACTGTCGGCGCGTCCACATGATACAAGCCTTCCGTGATCGCACACCCTCCCCTCCACGCAGTTGCTAGTAGCCAAGGAGGACACGGAGGATTCAAAAAACATGATGGCTCTTCAGAAGAGGTAATTATCTTCACTCAAGTTTCTGCGCACGAAAGTCGCCGGACAACACCAGTTTCTGAACATAGCCATACTGAGAAATACAGAGAGTTGTGTGGAGCTTATAGTCTTAATTAGCTTTGTAGCAACTCATTTGGCAATGGCTAGAATGTAACGGACGTTCGTTAATATCAAAAAGTTACGCACTAAATCTTTAAATTCAACAAACAATTTGTTGTATTTTAGAAGAATACTGAAAGCAGCAGAAATGCAGAACTTAATACACTTAAATATCTGTTTATTTATCGCAAGTAACATTGTTATTGCGATATTCAACAAAGTTATCGCATATTTTCCTCATATCGCGCAGCCCTAATGTCAATGACATTTAGACATTCATTTTCTTAAAGTGATTGTCAAATGTAAACCTATCCTGCTGTGAGAGACAACACAAACCTAAAAGGCAGATGCCGAATACAAAGACATTTTCTTAAGTAAAGTAAGTTTATTCTTAAGTTGTTTCCTTTTACTAACAGTTTAAGGCAGGTAGATTACAGTTCACCCAGGATTAGGAATGGGTAGCGAGAACCGGTACTAAATTGGTACCGGTTCCTGACTGGTCAGTACTGAAATATTGATAAGTGCCTAGATAAACGATGCTGCTATCGATATTTATGTGACATTAATTAGTTCTAAGATCAGGGTTTCGACCAATGTATCGCTGGGCTTTGCTCAGCTAAACTTAGTGTGAGCTGTCCTGACAACCAGAGATAACTAGTTGTTAGACCAGACATTTGAAGCAATTGCTCACAGGAAAACAGGAAACTCGGGGAAACTCTGCAAAAAAGTAAAACAATAAATACCTGTTGAATCTTTTCACATCTTTTCATGTCTTTAAATTATGGAGAGTACTATCGTTAAGAGTATCGCTAAGTATCGGTATCGATAAAATCCTAACGATACCCATCCCTACCCAGGGCCCCACCCAGTGATCAAAAATACAGTTCTGGCCTAATTACATTTCTAATCAAGGTAACCCCTCAGTAGATAACTGGCCCAGAAAGCATCATTGTTGGAGTTCTGAAAGACCAGTCGCTCAGTCACTAAACTACTGCTGCCGAATCAATGGGGATCATTAATAGCAATTTCCAGGCACCCTAATGCTACTGATTTCAGTTGACAAACATTTCACTTTGATCATTATGACCCCCATCTTGCAGCACCATTCCTAAGGCTTCTCCTCATGAGAAGCTTACAATTGGTCTTGAAATGGCAATATAGTGATGGCTGGCCATCAACAGCTAAGAGAGAAATGGAAATGTATTTCAGGAAATGAAGTACACAAACAAGTTAACATTAATAAATTAAATGTGGTTTCTGCGACTACTCTTTTTTTCTTCTAACCTGTCTCTAGAATCCATCTCCTTCTCCTACTGCATGTAAAAATGTGTTGCTTGAGCCAATTGTCCTTACCTTTCCATTTCTTAAAATGGCTCATTAGTTTCCCATGCACCCATTGGTTAGCCTTATTGTACAGCAAACCAATATTATATGATGAGAGGAAGAACACAGAAGGAACTCTAGAGACTAATTAGAAGTCCTCAAACTTAAAAAATCTGTTCTAAGTGTTGTTCTTGCCAACACACAGAGGCAGTGACCCGGGGTCTCATTTAATGTTTCTAAGTATCTATTAATGTTCCTTGGGTTATGTTTAGAGCTAGGGTACGCACAAGAGCAGGAGCTGATGGATGAGAAACATTAGATGCCCGGCAGGCACTGAACTAAAATGCAGTCATATGTCTATTTTTTTCTTTGGTGTACTTCATTTCATTTCTCTTTGGTGGAATTGTTTCTGTTTAAATAATTTATTGTTCCCTTTCTTCCTTGTTTCTCTCAAAAATCATTCGGGGGCTGTCTTCCCAGAGATAAGCATACTGTATTAATGTTAGATCTTTATCGTGCCAGGAGGACCACCAGCACTGCTGCTGAGTCCGCTGATAATTGACATTTTCTCTAGATGAGGGTATTTATCATTGTATCGTTGTCCATGGGAGACTCCGCAGCTGACCATACCCATACAATTTTCTGAGAAAGAAGCTGGGATTTTGTACTCTGTATCCAGTATGTCATGCAGTATTCATGTTTCCTCATGAGAGGAAAAAGTTTGTTTCTTAAGGGAAAAAGGAAGGATTTCCATTGCAAAGCAAAGCATTGAGCAGAATAATACAGGGTGAATGTGAGCTTTTGAAAAGGTGATATGCACAAAGTGACCTTTAAATCTCACTCCTTTTTGAATGACTTGGGAAGTGCCATTCAGTACACAGAGCAATGCGACCAATATCCCGCCTCCAGAGGACACTGGATATTGGAAGCATCCACTGCAGCTGACAGTGATAAAAGTATACGTATAACACTGCCGGAGCAATGTCACTTTAACCATAAGAATTTGCATTTATATTACATAATTGGAAGATTAGGGACTTGAATTACATTATTCTCTGCAGATTATTCAGTGCATCTCAAAAATAATGAGCCTTGTAATCAAAGGTTTGTTTGTATAGCTTAATACTTGCATTCAGCACTGACTGAAAGCCATAGTTGGCTTTCATTTTAAGCACCCATAATAACTTTGATTTGAATATGATGAGAGCAAATTGTTAGGACATAGGCCTCCTTAGACAAATTGGCTTAATAATAGAGTCACCATTGTCATTATTGTACAGACCAAGCAGGGATGGCCCTCAGACAGGACAAAGTGCAGCATTTGAGAAAAGAAGCACTCTAATGTTGTTGCTAATCAAATTCAAGACATATGCCAGCCCAGTCATTAATTTTACTGTTTGGCTGCCATTGTCAATGGCACATTATATTAACACAACTAAATGAAAAGCTAAGGAGTAAGATGTGATATATTACTGAAATAAGTCCTATCAGAGAAATGCATTTTGAATGAGATCACTGTAACTGCATTTGACACACTTCATTTCATCCTCATCTGTCAAGTTTAGTGTCAGATGATGGTAGATGTGCAGGGCTTAATGGCGGGGATGTGGCAATTTATAAAGTTAGAATGCTGTCTGAGTCCAGGTCACTTCCGTCTTTTCAGGGTGCAGGGTTTTCTGCAGAAAATTTGTTAGTTAAGGTGGTAGGGCTGCCATCTGACGGGGGGGGGTCTGTCAGACTCTGTACTACACACTACACTAAATATTACATTTAAATATATAATTAATACTAGAGGTCGACCGATTCATCGGTTTTGCCGATTAATCGGCACCGATAGTTGATTGGTGGAACTATCGTTATCGGCAAAAATCCATACCGATGGTTGCGTCCGTTGCTGGAGCGGCGCGCGCTGTCATTCATTACACAGTACGCGAGAGCTGAGAAGAAGAAGACGGTTCTAAACCGTTCTACAGAGAAGAATGGCGTCACTGTTTTGAGATTTTGTCCTTTATATGAATTATAATGCTCATTATGTTTATTTTTGCACTGGATGACTCCAAATATGTAGGAGAACTGTTTTAGACAACACACATGCTTGTGTAGCATTGCTGTGGGTGTAATATCAATAAATATGACATTATTATTTTGATTATTGGCAAAAGCGTCTGGACTTTTTTTGAAACAATGTATGTATTTTGTCAACTGTATAAGTTATAAATACTATCGGTCGATTAATCGGTTATCGGCAAATACGGCCCAACCTAGCTATTGGTATCGGTAAAATCCACTATCGGTCGACCTCTTAATTAATACATCTCTGCAGTGCAGACTCTGTACTACACACTACACTAAATATTAAATTTAAATAATAATATATAATTAATAAATAACCAGCTCTTCAAAATAACAGTTGCAATGTAATTTTAAGCTCATTAAACTATTAAACTACTATTAGCACTAAAAGTGCTATAACAATTTTACTGGCATTGCTCCCATTATCCTCCGTGACACGCGCTCTTCCACTTTGCCTGACAACTCTTCTCCAAAACAAACTGCGCTGAGATAACAGAGCTCAGCCCATAGCTTCACTCACTCAAGCAGATAGTATGCATGAAATAAAAACAGGACACGTAATTTCACTGTGTGTAGTGTTAACTACGCTAACTAACCGTGTATTGTGAACCACGTGTAGTGATTAAAAAAAACAGCTGTGTCTCAAAGACCGGGCAGCAGCCGGGACGTTGAGAATCCACGCGCGAGAGGTGACGGATATTTCCAGTCACTTCGTCATGTATTCACTTCTTTGAAACAAGAGAAGAAAGCCTCACTGATGTGAAGAACAGGACAGAGAAACATATATAAATGATCTCTGCCTGCCATATGCAAACACTCCGGTAAGTCCACTCACCCAGTCTCTGCCCGGGCATGCCCCAGCTGCCACACATTTGTTGACAAACTCCGACGCACACGCGACGGTACAATGGCGATTTATCCCTTTAAATGTGAATAAATGACAGTTACACTCACCGCCCTCAAATGCTCTTTCCGTTGTGATTGGTGGTATCTTGACAACCCGCCGTTACCTTGTTTCTTACAGACTGTGTTGATGCGACTTGTACATTACAGCCACTCAAACGGGACAGAGTAACACGGTGGTTATATACATATATATTTTTTTTAAAGCTCAGTTAAGGCGGCACGTGCGTGTTGTTAAGGCGGGCCGCCTAACCTGCAAAGTGCTGCGGGAAACTCTGGGGTGGAACACAGCAGTGTTTCACTCCCTTTGTGGTCACTGCATTGGGAAAGTTAAACAAACTAAAACAATGTCATTAAATTGAACTCACTTCAGATAGCGTATTATAACCTCTCTCTCTCTCTCTCTCTCTCTCTCTCTCTGCAATCAAGATTAGGAGTGGGTGATGTGGATAAATTCTTGTATTGTATTTTTTTGTATCATGATATACTCTGTATGATAGATATTTTTTTTGGAAAAAGTATTGGTAAACCGTGTATGGATGGAATTACTTGAAATGCCTAATCCAACATATGAAATACCAGAAAATCAAGGTACTCATATTTAAGCAAAAGTCATAAAAATCCACTAATGTCGTAAATGCAGTCGTGCTTATTGATTTCCAGAACTGCATGAGATGACAGTTGCAATTCATACAATGGCCTCATAGTAACGTAGATTTTAAAGGTATGGCAAAATCTTTGATGCAAGACAAATTTATTTTACCTCATGGTTAGGGGTACTGAATTCAATACTTTTAAGGCACCGACCGAATTTCGCGAAGTATCGCGTATCGAAAAATGCCTCATCATTAAATACTCAATTTCAATACGGAGTAAATCTAATCAGCGCCAGGGAGCCAGTAAGCATGCAGCATGCTTCTACCAAGATCTAATCATCTTTGTGATTGGCTGTCTAACGTTACACGTTGTAGAGACAGGCAGGAAAAACTCTACGTTACACAGAGATGAGCTCACGTAGTAGCAGTAGAAGCAGAAAAATAAATAAAAAAATTTGTGTTGTTTTTGTATTATAAAATTGCTATCAAAAAAAGTATAGTTTAGGAACCGGTATTGAAGTCACGGTATTGGTACCAGTATTGAAAATGTTTGATCGATCCCCAGCCCTACTCATGGTATATATTGTCATATTGTGCAATTATGACTGAACTTAAAAAATGTAATCCTAAAACATGGCATATTTCACTCTAGGAACAAATTTCTTCCACCGCAAAAGATTTGGGCTTGAAGATTGCTCTCAGTTGTCAAAATCTATCAGAGATTGCCTAAATAAAATCTGAATTACAAACTGAGCTACTCAACAAAATGAGTATTTCTCCATGTGTTGATTGTATATTAGAGATATTTCATTGTGGTCCTAAAGGTATCCTGACTTTTAATACTGCTTACCTATAATCAGAGCTAACAGTAAAAACGAGCAAAGATGAAAACTATTTTGGATTCTCCTCAAGTAGCTAACTGTTCTCTTTTTAACAGAGATATGGCTCTTCACTTGAAGTGCTGTGGTACGTGGAACTACTGTGCTTCAACACTGCTATGGGTTCTCTGAACATAGTAATTTGATGTGATGAAAAAAGTCTGATTGAATAATCCATATCACCTTACCCTGCAGCTATGAACATCCTCATGACACTGCATGTGTTTTTCTCTCTCTGACATACAAAATCAGATTATGGGCCCCTGATATAAGACTTCATTTGCACTGCACTCATTTAACCCTGAATACACAGCTCTGCAGTGAGTCAACAAAGCAAGTGAATTTGTTTGTATCTGTCTGCTATATCACTCATCAAGGCTCTGCAATTCATGGCAGCAGGAAAACTTTATTATATAGTATTAATGGATTATAATAAAAAGCTAGACCCAGCTATCTGCCTACATACGCTCAACATCTGGCCATCATTGGCCTAATTATTGCAAGTAATGATATGCTAATTTCAACACTCATACTGCATGCATGAGCGGCCAGATTCATGTGAAACAGAACTTTATGACAAAACTAATAAATAAAACATCTTACTGGTGGTAAACATTAAGCAACTGAGGGAAAGAAAACAAAATGGGGAGGAACATGGGACCCGATGATTAAGAATGCTTTGACATAATCACGCCTGTGCCTGAAGGATGGTTTCTTTTGCCCCATTGTTAACTGGTTTATGAGGAGAGTGATGGGCCATTTCATTACCTCTGCAGTAATTAATGTACAAAATTAAGCAGCCTTTGATCCATTGTAGGAACCAGTGTTGTGAGAGATTTCAGTATTTAACTACTACATCTGCTCTGAAGTACTGAAACATTCATGCTAAAAAGTTAGCGTTGTCAGCATATTATCATAGGGTACAGTAGAATGAGTACTCATATCAGATTTTGGTTAATGCTGCCGTTGTCTGGCTACTGTGTCACACTAATAGGAAAAAGTACAATTGTTAAGTCTGAGATCTGCGTCTTGGGAAATAAACTAGCTCAGTGCAATGTAAAAATTGGCTCTTGCATCTCTTCCAGTAAGGCCCAAGTTGCCCCAGCCTGTGTAAAGAATAGATCTCTGGAGGCAATTACTCACAGCAAATAAATTAGTTAACACACTTGCCAAATCACTTTTTTTTTTTTTTTTAACCATTTATGTTACCTGAGGGTTTGACTAATACCTGGAATAGTCATTCCCATCCCATAATGTTCTTATGCAATGCAAACGTTTATACTGCTCCAGTAAATAGGACGGACCTTACGGGAGATATTTATAGTCCACTCAGCTCATACAACCCTTCAGCTCAGTCAGCTACGAGCCAGGAAGCTAACGCTATGCTAGCAAGATTCAAAGTCAATAACATTGTGTACAGTTGGCAATCAGTAAATACAATTTGACAGTATGTTTAACAACAAGACAAGCTAGCTATCAGCAATGTCATTGTCCCCAAAACAATTTCAAGATTTTCATGATTTTCACAAATTATTATTTTTTATCTGGGTGAGTGGACTTAACCTTTATTTAACCAGGTAGGCCGTTGAGAACAGGTTCTCATTTGCAATGGCGACCTGGCCAAGAAAAGCATAAGCGTGCAAGACAACATACAGTTTCACATTCAATACAATACAAGAATACAGAATACAATAGGCTACATAAAGTGCAGATTGAGTAGGCATTACAAAGCCGGCGCAAAGTGAGGTGTAAGTAAGTCGATGGATATGCAAAAGTGATATGGTAACAACACAATATACATGACTAGACAGTCTATCACTGCTGAGATGTAGTAAAGAGTCAAAAAACAGTTAGTGCAAATGATCCGCCATGTGTATCATTACTGTCGGTTGCAGCCTGAAGTAGCGACCTGAACAGTGTACGAGATGTGAGATAACGTAATTAGTACTAGATACCTGGCACCGGTGCCATATCAGCACCGGATTTTAACATGTGCCGTTAACTTGAACAGAAAATTGCGTTGCTTGTATGTTTTTTAACGGCAAATGTGCATGTGTAGAAATCGGTCGCACAACAGCTGAAATGTTGTGTTGCGCACAAACGTAGTGTTTAAACTTTATGGAGACAACAAAATAAAATATTGACTTCTTTTGAAATAAGATTTTCCAGTTTTGTAAGTTTTGATTTGTTTTTCTATTTACAAAAAACACACACATATTGAACAGGTGGTTGCCAAAGGGGGCAACCAGAGGCCACAAAATGGTTGCCAATTGACTCAATCTGTTTACTTTTTCTTTTTCAATTACTGTTGAGCCCTGGTACAGTTCATGCATACTCCCTTCTGCTTCAGGTGTGGAAAACCAACTGTACCAAAACAAGGAAGTTGACATTTTTTAACGTGAATACGAGGAGTTTTTAACCGGTTATGAAACTGTCTCAATTTAATACTGATGCCACTATATAAGACGGGAGCGCAGCCCGCCGCTGACAGACCCAGATCCAGCGGGAGGCTGAGAGATCTGCGCCTGACAGCAGTGGCTCCTCCGGCCTTAAACTCGCTGCGTGGCCAGTTTATGGAAGAGTCCGGTACAGTAAAAGTCTTCTTCTTCTCCTCCTCCTCCTACATTTTACAGTGACTGACCTGAAACCCAAACTATCTGCATGGCTTGAAAACATTAGAGATATGAGAGAAAACATTTTTGTAAATTGGGTGAACCCACCCTTTTTCCTTCGTATGTATGAAAACAGGGTTTACTGTATATTTGCAAAATGTGACATTATTCTCAACAAGTCACTATTTCACATGAGCAGCTGTAAAGCATTAAAAAAAAATCAAAGCAGTCTTTGACTCATGAATTATTTCCCTCAGTTACTGAAGTCTTTGGCACTTGGTCTCCAACTCTGTCGAGAGAAAGGATTTGAATTGATGTGACTAATGTAAAACAAGGCCAACTGTCAGATGTAAGCCAGTCACTGCTAGTGCACTTTTGCACCCTCCATTTCCAAGGCATAATGATGCATAGCCATCACACTTAAGCCCAGTCTAGTGCCTACATATGGAAAAGGTGTCAGTTGCAGCGGAGGAAATTATGCAGTCCACTAGTTCCCTGTCTAGCGTGGCATCTCGGCTGCAAGCCGCCTTCCCTGAAGAAGCGATGACATGTTTATGAGTTATTCCCCTGATGGGGCCTACACCTAGGAATACAGACTTGTCCTTTACCCCTCACTGGCCCACTGAGGGACATCTATTGTGAATAGATGAATAAAAAGGTTTATGAAATGTTCTCTTCACCAAACCGACTATTTAAGAACCTAGCTGCTTAATAGTTATGCAGAAAGTATAATTTGACACTGAATAACTATGATCACCCTTCCTGTTGTATGAGTTGTAGAATAATGGCAGATGGATGCAATATATTAGAAATTAAGTCATTTTAGAAGCAGATGTGCAGTATCAATGTTAAGTGTTTTGAAAGCTTCCAGACATGGAGTGTGAAAAGAACAGACCCCTAGGGCTGTAACCAACTATTCCACTTTATAAAGCTCCTTTTTCAACATGATCCGGTTGCCTTCCTAAGTAGCTACCAGTTGAACACTATGTTCAGTGTTGTGGAAGTAAAACTTAAGAACTCTGCTCACAAAGTAGATATTAGGCGGATGTAATCATGTGGAAATACTGAGCAATGAACGTGGGCTAACAATGCGTTATCCATAAACTGACATAAAGCATCTTAGAATGAAAGCCTTTGTATATTCTACAGTCTCACATGAATAACCATGGCTTTTGAAAAGAAGAGGAAAATAACCTGTAATAATTTGTCCCTCCAGTCGCGTGGAGAGATACTGCTGTGGTGTTCTTCTATTTGTCACTGTCAGCCTCCAGACTGAGGATATGAGAAGGCGGCAGAAAGAATGGGGGTGGTGGTGAGAGGAAAGGGAGTGTGAAGAAAACGCTGAAGTATGTGATTAAGAATAATGAGTAAAAAATTGCATAAAGCCTTCTCCCAAATCACATATCAACTCCACGCCTGGCATTATCCCTGAAGCATCTCATCAGTCCTGGACCAAGTCCCCATCGTTCTGCGCTCACACTCACACTCACACTCACACACACACACACACACACACACACACACACACACACACACACACACACACACACACTATATCACACACAACTATAGCAGTCCATTAGCAACTAACACATGAGCCAACATCTCTTTCTCTTTCTCTTCCTCTCTCACTGCAGCTATCTTTCTCTCAGTGGATCTACATGGTCTTGGATAGTAAAAAGCAATGGCAGGAAAAAGACCTGTCAAGGTTCATATCAATACGGTGACCTTCCGTCCCTTGCTGCTGTTCCACCACTCCAGCAAACACAGCCAGGCCTGCCCGTTATCTCCAAACTACTGTTTGGAGAGGCATCTCTATCAGAACAGTGGGAAAACATCCAATGAATATCAATTGGAAGACTTTGATTTTTATTTGTTCTGCATTTGCTCTGTCTTGCTATGGTACACAGACATGACAGCAGGGTCCACTGTATAAACTCTCAAACCACTTGATTCTTGTTGGACTTTGGTGGAGAAATTCAATCTGTAAACGTTAAACATACAAGTCATTTCTCATTTTGCCTCCCTCTTTCACCTTTGTTACACAATATATTAGATCTGACACTGAGGGTTGAAAGCTTTTTTGGAGGGAATAGTTTAACATTATGTTAAGCAAGCTTTAGTCTGTTCATTTAGAGATCATTCAAAATGCAAAACACACCCCATGAACCTGCTGTAACTTAATAGTGTGGCTTATCAAGTTCTGTTTGCTATATCCAGCAGACAAAAAGCAACATGGGCATCCCATTTAAATCTTTTTGTCTCACCACCTGTCCAATGTTCGCTGCTGTTTTTATCTCTGCTTTTCTGAGAAGAATGTCCTTTTCTTGTTATATTTGGCCTTTTTTTTTTTTTTTTTTTTTTTTTTAAACCAGTTACTCATTTAATTTGTATATCTGCTATTTAATGCAGAAAGGGTAGCATTCAACTGGCTTTTGGGAGTTTGTGGAGTGGAATGCTATTTACAGTGGCACTCATAAGTTTATGAACCCATGCTAAAGTTGACTAAAAAGAGGAATAAAAAAATCATCTTTTGGAAATTGATCTTAAAGTGCCCATATTATGAAAAAAACACTTTTTCTGGGATTTGGGGTGTTCTCTTGTGTCTCTGGTGCTTCCACACACATACAAACTTTGAAAAAAATCCATCCATGCTGTTTAGAGTGAGATACAGTTTTTGAATGTGTCCTGCCTTCAGTCTCTGGGTGAGCTGTTCAAAATCGGCACGGCTTGTGACATCACAAGCCGAAACGAGCAGGCTAACCACAACCATTAGCTCATAGTGTTAGCGTATGCATGCTAATGCTAACGCTAGCATGCTATCTCGTTCTCAATAGCAAAGCAATGCTACAACAAGCAAAAGTTCACCATAATCTACAAAAGAACTACTTACATGTGCGCCCTCATTTAGAAGTCTCCCAGCTAATCCTGACCAAAGTTGTAGAAACAGCCTCTTTTACTGTCTATGGAGCTAGCTAGCTGACATGATCTACATCTGAGCTACTGCGCATGTGCGAGTGCAATCAAAGATAGTACAGAAGAAGAAGAAGAAAAGAGGTCTCACTCTGTAGCTAAAACAGAGACCAGGTAAAAAGAGGATCTGCAGCAGTGAGAGAGAGCACTGCAGTACAACAAAAATAGGGTGTTTTTTTTTAGAATTAAACCATGTAAACCTATTCTGGTACAACCTTAAAATACAATTATGAACCTGAAGATGAGCATAATATGGGTGCTTTAATGCCTTAATTAAAAAAATAAGGAAAAATCCAAGGACACACATTTTCTTTGTGAATGAATAATGTATTTTACAGATTTCTATTTTTAAAGGCCAGTTATTTCATGAATCCAGGATACTATGCATCCTGATAAAGTTCCCTTGGCCTTTGGAATTAAAATAGCCCCACATCATCACATACCCTTCACCATACCTAGAGATTGGATGGTTTTATTTCAGTTAGCCTAATAGCTGGTTTGATTTGCATTCAGAGATGATTTTATGGAAAGTACCCCATGCCAATCTCTAGGTATGGTGAAGGGTATGTGATGATGTGGGGCTATTTTAATTCCAAAGGCGAAGGGAACTTTATCAGGATGCATAGTATCCTGGATCCATGAAATAACTGGCCTTTTTATGGCGTTTCCCCCTCTTGTTCCTCCTGCTCTGGCGTTTCCGAGCCCCTAAACCGGAGACATTTGGAAAATCTTCGGACCCGTTTTGGTTTGGAATCTGCGGCCAATAAAAGATCTGCCTGCCTCTATGGGAATTTAACATAGGGGTGTACTTACTTATGCCCCCTGTATTTTAAGGAAGAACATTTATTTATTTACGATACATTATTCATTCACAAAGAAAATTGGTGTCCTTAAAGGTTGGATTTTTCCTCATTTTTTTAATTAAGGCATTAAGATCAATTTCCAAAAGATTTTTTTTTTTTTGTATTCCTCTTCTTAGTCAACTTTAGCATGGGTTCATAAACTTATGAGTGCCACTGTATTGTAGGTATAGCTGAAAGGATAAGTCAATTAGTCTATTGACATAAAAATATTTTTAATTTTGAGTTTTAGACTGTTGGACCAGGGTTTCCCGGGTCATTAAAAAGCATGAAAAGTAATTAAATAGATTTTGTGAAAATTCAGGCATGAACTGGCATGAAAAAGCATGAACTTCGATGTTCAAAGGCATTAAAAAATATGTAAACTTGATGGAATAAAAACATTGTTTTTCACGATTTATTTTGATTATATAAACATCTAAATCTAATTTTGATCGGAAGTATAGCATAATGGTTGACAGGCGGAACCTTTTGTGTGGGTGGGTGTGGTGCGGAGGACAGAGGGTATTCCCCCTTAGAAACCAAAGTCAGGCTACACCCTGTTTCAATACCAGCTTTCAGTTCAGATGGCGGTGCTTACTTGAAGTTAGTCTAACTTTTGGGACTGGTTGACATGATTTTGGCGAATTTGCCTACTGCCGTAAGCAGTATAGGTTCATTACTTTTAATTATCGGTGCATGTTGTTTTATCTGCAGTTGGACATGGGCATGAAATTAGTTTAAAGTGGCATGAAAAAGCATGAAATGAGATTTGCTGATACCTGCAGAAATCCTGTGGACAGATAAAACAAGAAGTTACAATATGTCACATGGGAAATTATTTTATATTTTTCACTGCTTTTTGACATTTTATAGACAAAATGACTATTTAGTTAATCAACAGATTAATTGATAATTGTAAATGGCAGCCCTAATTGGCAACAAATGTGTAATACTTTTTAAAATAACTTAATATTTTAGAAAATTAAATAACAAATACAAATTCTTATTAAATTAATAAATGTTGTATGCCCTATTAACAATAACATTCAAGATGGGTGTAATATAATAACTAGTGATTAAGTTACAAAATATACTTTGTACAACCTCTTCTTCTTGTCTGCATGCTCTGAACCCCTCTACACGTCTGATACTCATGTGACCATACACAACATACGCTACTACCTAAACAGACTGACGGGTCACTGGTCATCTTTTGTGGACGTTGTTACGAGAGGCACGCTTAAAACATCCATGGGGTAGCGTAATTCAGAGTGCAGATTCATCGTAGATTCAACACAGAACCATAATTCAGGCATTAATGAGAGCGAGAATGGCAGGCGAGTGAGTGAGGTCAGTGTTTGAGTGGTGAAGTCGCTGAGCGGTGTTGGACTTACCATAGCGGCTGAGTGAGGGAAAAGCGAGAGGAAAAAAACAGCAAAGACGATGTAAAGTGAGTTTAGAGAGAACACCAAGCTTCTTAATCTGTTGTTAATACGTTCGGTAAAGTGACGGGTGTTACAACGTGGAGATGTGGAGTACACACAGAGTGGCACGCACACAGCACCCCTTTTTGGTTTACTCAAATCGCACAATTTTTGCGGTTATGTAATCGCGATTGCGATTAGATTAATCGTACAGCCCTAGATGACACTAAATAATGTAAAATATAAAAACCACCTCCACATGCTCTAAATATGGTAATCTCATACAGTGAATCAAGAAAAATAAAATACAAAATTCAGTATAAACAGTTAATCTTGCTACTAGCAGAGACCCAGAAATGTGTCCTACTTTCAAAAGCAATTTTGTTGAAAAACAGTTTGAATATAATATGCTACTTAGGAATAGAAATAGAGCAAACTCATGAGATATACGTTAAAGTGATTGTCCCATTTCGAACGCTGAGATCTAAAAATCCTCCACTGCAAGTCAATATGTAGTAAATGAAACGCAATCATTTTGTAGATGAGGAGACAAACTGCAGTTTCATTTAAATGTGACTGACTGACGGACTTGCTGAATGAAGCCTAAGTGAGTTGTGTGCTTGAATGAAAATCTTTGTTTTACAGTATATTGTGCCATTGAATTTGAAAATCTACGGCTCCATGCCATTCTCATGACAAACAAACTTGTCATGAGATTTTTCGTCGTGTTATTTCAATGAATATTACGTGATAATACATGAATATGATTCCAGACATCTACTGCTGTCAGTGAACAATTACACCAGGTGGGGGATGAAAGCCATCTGCTAATAGATGGGTCATATTGACTGCCTCTAGATAAAGGAGCGAGCTATTTGCTCCCTATGACACAGATGAAGGTGCCTTATGAAGAGCCTCATGGCACTAGCCTGGTTGACACCAGACCCTTCTCAGTTGTAACTGAGAGTGGGTCTGGGCAAGCTTCATTCACAGCTAATTTCCTAAGGGGTGTCACCAACAGACGCTGCTCAAATGCCTCTGGGCGCAATTGGATAGACTTTCAACCAATCAGACCAACGATCCGAGTGACGTAGCAGCGACAGCGGCATCAACGGGTTGCTGTGCTTCGGCGGCCGTCATGTTGAATGTAAACAAAAAGCTGCTTGCCGCTATCGTCATCGTGTAAAGCCCGCCTCAACGGTTGTGATTGGTGCCTCGATTTGGAAAAATTGGAAATGGGCTTGAATGGGCTCTTGGCCAGACTGACTTGCAGAGCAAATCTCAAATTTGCCGGAACTTCGTCAGGGTTTTCCCAGGCTATCATGGCACAAAAAGGCCCTGATATTTTAATTAAACTGCTGTCACTCTGCCCCTGCAGCGCCAGTCAACTTCTTGTCACACTGTCATACATACATAAAGTTCAATAAGTGAGTGAAGGGATACAAGGAAGTAGGGGTGGTACATGTATTCATATTGAACCAAAACGGTACGGGCGTCTCGGTTCGGTACATGAATTTACACGGAGAATACACGGTATAAAAATAAATAAAACTTGCGTGCAAATGAATTAATGTAATGTGGAACTACTGTTACATACGCGTTTCTTAGGGACACCTAATCTGTAGCCCCGCCTTAGCTCTGAAGCTCCCAAGCTCCGCCTACATGTCAAGTCGGTCCAGTGGCAGTGAGTCCACACCAGAGCCATGTCTTTCTCTATCACTCTGGTCCACGAAGCAAACTAGTCCCTTCCATATACAACCAAACACGGATGTATTGTAGCTGTATCCCTTCTTGCCTCGACCACAAATGGCTTCCAGGCCCATTTGCTCTGCTGTTAGCTCTGCTGTTAGCTCTGCTGTTAGCTCCGCTGTTAGCTCCGCTTTTAGCTCCGCCGTTAGCTGTTAGCTCCGCCGTTAGCTTCGCTGTTTGCTCCGCTGTTAGCTCCGCTTTTAGCTCCGCCGTTAGCTGTTAGCTCCGCCATTAGCTTTGCTGTTTGCTGCTAGCTCCGCTGTTAGCGTGAAGCTAACGCCACAATTCGCCAACTGCTCTGTGTAACCGAAGCTGCTCTTTTAACACCCCTGCTCTGTGCATTCACACATGAGAGCAGCGCTTGTCTCCCATATCACACTACTAGCTGATTGTCTTATTTTGTTTACAATTTCCAGATGGAGTCTGGAGATGATGTGGGGTAGCCTACTTATTGTTTACTGTTTACTATATGGTTCCCCATTAGCATTGTTTTAAAATCTGAAATATTGCCAAATTGGTGCTTTTGTTTTTTCGCTTTGACACAAACTCCTTCGCCATCGTCTTGTCTGTAAACTCTCACTCCTGCTTCTCTGTGCTGCGACTCTACTGCTGTCCGGAGCAGACACTCTGTTTATCGTTTTGTCCGCTGTCCGACTAAATATTGATAACATGTTAGTATTTTACAAATTAGACTGTTTTATTTGATCAGTGTGGGCAGTGATATGCAAAAAATAACTAAATGGGTATTATTTCTCTAAAAACAATGTGACGTAATATGAGTGTGTGTGTGTGTGTGTGTAATGTGCGGTGTATGCTCGACCACTACAGTATGTAACACCGGAAACACCGACTACCGTGGCAAGCCTAGGTCAGGGGAGGCATGTCCTCATTTAGTGAACAAGTGATAAAAAGACTGGAATTATCTGCTATCTGGTTTCATATTGTTGCTTCATTGCAGAAATTTCTATTCTTTACCCTGTTCTGACATTTTCCCGTTTTGTATCCGTCCATCTCTCCTCTGCCAAACCAATCACCTGGGGAGAACATTACATTTTGAGAGTGTGAGACGACAACATAATATCTGTCAACTTCATCCTCTCTTTCCCTTGCTGTCAGTGAACACTGCATCCCCTCAACAGCTCTTTTAAAGGCTCTTCTATCACCTTCTATTTTTTTCTTTTTCAGTGGGATTTTCACACCCTAAGAAATGACAAAAATGTTCTTGTTTGTATATTCTGCTGGCCATTGTGGTTCTCTACCCTTGGCATACAACACTGTGCTACTAGCCAATGCCTATAAATGTTGGTCAACCCAAATAGTTTTGGAGCACCTTTTTTATCAACAGTTCTCTCTCCTACAGTTATGTGAAAATACTACTCAAGAAGAGAAAGAAAATGTCTTGAGAAAGAATGGACTTGCTTGTTTTCCAGTGGTCGGTCTGTGCTTCTATTGTAATCAGTACAGCTGTCTACACAGGCCCTGTAACAGATGTCCACTAATTCACTTACACTAAACACGTGAAACTAGGGGTGGGAATCTCAGGGTACATGGCTCACGATACCGATAATATCACGATATTTGACAGCGCGCCCTCTGTCTACAATGTGAAATGTACTAACTAATTACAATTAGTAACAAAGAAACCCATATTTCTGATATAGACATTTAGAAAATGGTTCAAATTTGACCCAAAGACAACACAAGGGTTAATATGTATCATATTGTATGTTTTATGTAAAGCACTTTGTGATTTTTATCTGAAAGGGCTATATAAATACATTTTCCTTACTTACCATAAAGAAATTCTGCGATAATCAATTGCTAGACAATCCGAAAATGTCTAGTTTCTCAGTCTGTAAATTAAAATTACAGAACTATAGAGCAATTATGGGTCCAAAGTTTGGACTTAAACGTGCCTGGGGCATCCGTTTAAAATATCGATATTTGGTGCCAGCATATCAATTATCGTATCGCACTAATATGTCGGCGTATCAATATTTTGTCCCACCCCTATGTGAAACGATGTGACTCTAATGTTTATGCCTCAAGTCTATTTTCTTCTTTTACATTTCAATGACGTATGTATAGTGATTGTGTATTTGGCTTTGAGTGCTGCCTACACAGGTGACCTACGGTCAACACTGTGCCTGAATGCATCCTGTGTAGACACAGAGAGGACTGAAGCTGCTGCCGCACCTCTGCTAATGGGCTGCTTTCGCTGTGTAGACATTGTGTTAGACATGACTTTGACCTGCCCTCCTGGACCTGTGGCATAACTTGAGACGTTCGCTAAAAGACAACAATGCTATGTTAGATATGTGTGGGTGGTTAGAGAATTATTTTAAAAAGGAAGACATTTTCCTTCTAAAAAAGGGAAATGTGACACATTCCTATAGTTGTTTCATGGCTTATTAGTATAAGATTATTCACAGAATGCCTTTATTAATTCAGAATCTTATCTAATTTCACTCGCTTGTTGCACAGAATACATTACCAACATTACCGGCAGGATCTATGGTGACAGTATAATGATCTGTTAAAGGTAAGCCCATGATTATAAATCTGATCAGATAAATCTGATATTGCAAAACATTATTGATCCCCAGGAAGAAACAGGGACTTTGTAGCAGGACATTTAAGGAGACAGAACAAGACTCCTACAAAACATTGTAGGAATCTACCAACATTTAAACATGTTGAGAAAATTGCACAATTAGATGAGTCCATTGAAAAGCAGTAGAACTGGCATAGTCAGTAAGAAAAATAATGCATAGCTCATATAGCTGTATAAGATCAAGAGCAGCAACAGTTAGCTTTGTGTAACTTTATGGAATTATGTGTTTTATTCCATTCCAAACGAGATATGGGATGAGACAATTCCGTTTATATCAATATAGCTTGGTGTTGCGTTGCATAATCCATTTCTTCCGTAAAGCTGCGCTAGCGAGTCTCACACACTCCACGTAACCCCGTTACAACGGGCCAGTAAATAGTCAATAGTAACTGAAGGCGCATTCTCAGAGATAGGCCTGTTTTTATTTAATATAGGCTATTTATTTTAGATCATCTTTCATTTACATGTTTTGCAGCTGTATTTTTTCCCTGTCTTTACAGTTTATTTGATTCCAGTCTGATTTAATAAAAGTGCTTGGGGAATCTCACATGTGGCACATGTGTGAGTTAATTATACTTTCTGTGGAACTATCGTGTCTAATGGGGAGATCCTCTGAAACCGGTGTCAAAAGTGTATTATTTTTATTTAACAGCACCTGCATGTCAACTTTAACAATGAGAATGTGTGCTTTTTTTTCTTTCTTCTAACACTAAATGCAATAATGAAGCCTTTCTCGCAATGGCTGATGGCTTCTGTGGGTCCAGCTAAGTTAAAAAAAAAAAAAAATAGAAATAAGGTGTAGAAAAAGTCACAGAGGGACATTTTGAACACTTTTATTTATCAAATTCAAGACCGTATTCCATCAAAGTAGCCATTGTAATGTTGTGACCTTCAGCAGACTAATAACCATAAGGGATTTACTTCAGGACATCCTCTGGGTTCCAAAGCCCATCCTTTTCAACAGTTTGTTGAATTTATATTTGTAGTTGACACTGACAGTTGTTGGAAGTTATAAAATATACTACAATTCTTGCAAAAGTGAAGTAGAAAGTGTAAGTTTAGCAAGTTAATATTAATGTTGACATACTAACCCATAATAATAATAAAAATAATAATAATAATAATAATAACAACATATGTTAACGTACAGTATATGGATTAATGTTTATTTCACGAAATATGTGTTTGAGTTCATGTCAAACTGCACAGATGCAGTGCACATCTTAAATCGACCTGCAACACAATTTTTTTCACATTTTCCCCATTTTAAATGTATGACTGATAAATGCTTTGGTAATAAATACAGAAACTACAATGTATCATTTTATTTTTGTTCAGTCACATTTTAATTGAATGGTGCAAATGCACAATCAGAATTGTTAACAAATTATTATTACTGTCATTCAGAGATGGGGACTCGAGTCTGAGACTCGGACTCGAGTCGCACTTAAGTCGCACTAACAGCTGACTTCAGACTTGACTTGCGACTCGACCCAAAAGACTTCAGACTTGACTCGAGCTTCGAGACTCGTCAACAACCTGTTTTCATACAATTATTGCTTTTTAAATCTAAATGTATTAATGTATTTCTATTTTCTTTTATTGCCGCATATACGGGGAAATGTATGACGAGCTGTATGTTCCCTGCACTTTGTCATAATGTGCAACGTAATGCATGCGCCTATGTGCGCGTACATATAAAAAAATGCATTGCAGATGGCGACACCAAGTCCTCCCGGAGTTGTGCCTTTGTCATTAGTTTTGCTTTCAATAACTTGGTAAACAGTGGCAGTAAGTGAGCAGCTACATACAAGGTGTGTGGCACCAAGATAAATGATGCCGGATCAACAACGTCGGACTTCATCAGGTGTCTCAAAACACATCCAAATAGGTCAGTCACTCACACTAATGTCAAAGAGACGTTACATTTAGCATATATCGTCACAGGTAACAAGCTAACCATCGCAAAGTGTTGTGCTAATGATGGGAACAGGCACATAGTATCTTTATAGTTAGTAATCGCTGAGGCTAAGAAATCCATGGCGCACAGGAGGCGGGACGCACGGATCCATCTCCCCAGGAACAAATGCTGTGTCGGGTGGGCAAACTCATGTGATGCGTAATTGATCCCGTGGATGATTTGTAGGCTATTAAGTGAACAAGCTGTACCCGGTCCACCAAACACTGGGCCGTCTTGACTGTCTTATTTCTGCACATATTTCTGTTACTGTAGCCCTATTTACTGTTATTTCATTCATGCGTGGCGCAGCGGATCCGTGCGCACTGTCACCTGCCATGGAGACGCTGGCCTCACTAACCTCTCCTCCTCTGAGTCGGGTCTCCCTCGCGCTGGACTAAGTTTCACTGAGCGTACTAACACTTAGAAAATAAATGGCATTACATCAGTGAGTTCAAACTGCTTATTGTGCGTAATTTGGACTGATACTGAGATGCATGTTGTTCTGTAACTGGTGTGGCGCTGCCACTTTTCTCTTGATTTCCACTTCGACATTTTTTTGAGTGAAAGTGAAAGAGACGTTACATTTAGGACATATCGGTCCGTGTACTACGTGGCCAACGGATTTTCGTTTTGAAAGGAAAAAAACAAAAACGAAAAACGGCCTGTTTCCCAATTACCATTAGTAAATAGGAAAACAAAAAACGGAAAACAACCCATTATTCGTTTTTTGTTTTGATATTAAAAAACGGAAAACGAAAAACAATCTCGTTATCCGATTTTCTTTGATGTATTTGTAGATGGAACTCGGAAATTAAAATACGTGTGTATAAGTCGTATTCCTTAATTTTGCATTGGTATTTTTTTCGTGACCCGGAAGTTACTTCCACCACGCCAAGATCCGCCCTTCAATAGCATTTATTGGCCAGTACCGCCTGTAAGATCCGTTCTGTGCATGCGGATAATTACGTAGTCCCTGTGCGATTTGTAAAAATAGACTGTATATAAGTAACATGTGTCAACACTTTACGACCAAACATTACAACTTTTTTATTAAATCTTTTTTTATTAAATCTTTTTTTATTAAATCTTTATTATACAATAGTCATAGCTACAAACATTCGAAACTTGTCACTGATCCAAAACAGTGTAGCGACATCGTTGTTGTGTTGTTTACGTTAATGTTTTTACCTAATACTTCGTCTTGACTAATAACCATAGACTGTCTATTATTAATGCGATGAAGTGTAAACGTACATAAGTGTCCTTTTGAAGATGGGATGACAGCTCTCCCAGCCACCACTGCTGTATACCACTATAGTAGCTACATGCTAACGGCAGTAAACACTATAGTAGCTACATGCTAACGGTCATCTTAGCTGGCAATGTTGTTAAATCCTCCCCAATTCCGGGTCACATTCCTGCTGAAACATGTCCGATTGTGTAGTGTTTGGTTCAGAAGCCTTTATCTGTGATTTTTGACGTTAGAAAGTGCTGCTTCGTTCCACTACAATCTAACGTTAGCATACTCATAGCTAACTATTGTAGCTGCATGCTAACGCGACATAGCGGAGCATATAGCTAGCTATTTACGTATGTAGCAGGACTTTGTACCGTAAAAATCACCAATAAAGGCTTCTAAACCAAATACTAAACAAATACAAATACAGTAAAGTGACCGGAATTAGGGGTGAAATGTCCAGCATTGAGCTACATAATAGTTTGCTAGGAGTTAGCTGGTCTCTCACAGAGGTCTCATTTGTAGCCCTGTTTTTACCTGATACTTTCATAAAAGTACAAACACATGAAGTGAGAGGTATACACATGCTTAAACTTTATTTAAAACATGGTTAACCTGAAGCAGGACGGAGTCATGACTTAAAACACCAAAGCAAGGCTTCTAGCTCAGGCTAGCTAGCGTTAGCAAATTACCTTCAAAGTTGCAAAGAAATGACGAAACGTAAAATTTGAAGTCTTTATTTAATTTGCTACATGGTGTTGTACTGGATGGCCAGACGACGCTCCGTATATCATTAACAGATACTTTAGGCAACTCCAGCAAACACCTTGTAAACTTCATCTCTGCCATCATAACGGTCTACTGTCACTGTCTAATGTTTTCTTCCGGTAACCAGGAATGTCCAAACATCCTTACGCCAATGCGTGCATAGAGCTGTGAAGTTTGCCGGTGTTCGCGGAAGCGTAGAACTGATCAGGCAGTGCACAGAACGGATTTTACAGGCGGTACGGAAAAAGGAATACGATTTATACACACATTTTAATTTCCGAGTTCCATCTACAAATACATCAAAGACAATCGGATAACGAGATTGTTTTTCGTTTTCCGATTTTTAATATCAAAACAAAAAACGAATAATGGGTTGTTTTCCGTTTTTTGTTTTCCTATTTACTAATGGTAATTGGGAAACTGGCCGTTTTTCGTTTTTGTTTTTTTCCTTTCAAAACGAAAATCCGTTGGCCACGAAGTACACGGACCCATATCATCACAGGTAACAAGCTAACCATTGCAAAGTGTTGTGCTAATGCTGGGAACATGCAAATTGTATCTTTATAGTTGTATCCATATGATGTGACAGCTACAGGACATGCTTTGAATTCATAAGATTTAACAATACAGTGTTAGGGACAGATCAGATGGCCAGAGACTTGACTTGGACTTGACTTGGACTCATGGCAAAAGACTTGAGACTTGACTTGAACCTGCCCCTCAAAGACTTGAGACTTGACTTGGACTCGAGCTCAAAGACTTGAGACTTGACTTGGACTTTCAAAAAATGACTTGTGAACATCTCTGCTGTCATTACAGTGCAAAAACCAACACAAATAAATGAAATGTAAACATGAGGTAAGTGGTCAGTGGTCACTTGACCATCGATCATGAATGAGAGATATGTGGCGTCCTTAATCCTCTCATGGGTCTTCTGTTTGAGTGAATCTGCAATAGTGCCAATGAATTGCACACATGCTGTGTCGTTACTGTATGTAGGATATACTTTTGCGCTGTTCTTTTTCAACATTTTAATGTGACCCTTTTAATATGGTGAATGGTAGTTCCTGCTTAGCTATGAAATAGGCTGTGTTGAATTTCTTGCTACTTTAAAGTCTCTATCCACTACACACAGCACTTAAAGGAAACGTACTTTTAAATTATGACTGGTGTGTTGCATACCAAATTAATCAGGGCACAATCTAAGCTCAATCAGAGCATACAAGACGAAATTGCCTCCTAAGTTACCGTATAACCGGTTGCTGACAACTAGGACTGGGCGGTATATCGATATTTTACCTTATATAGATATATTTTCAAACGATATATGGGATTAGACAATACCGTTTATATCGATATAGTTTAATGTTGCGTTACATGACCCGTTTCTTCTGTAAAGCCGTGCCTGTGTTTGCATCTCTCTTTTCACTCTCTGCGCAGCCCCGGTGTAGGTTGCGGTCGGCCGAACAGCCAATCCATCTGATTTGAAGATGGCAAACGTACAATGAGATATACATAACTACTTGGGAAGGTATATTTAGTTTAACAATTACATGTCTTTTAAAAGATCTTTACATACCTACCTACGCATTACAACATGAACTAATGTTAATAAACTAATACCCTATACCATGAAATTTAATATAAAGACCGTAATAGACCTCCCTCTCTCTGCACCCTCTGCACCGCTAAACAATTAGCCCCCTAGCAAGCAAGCTAGCTTACTAGCCAGCAATCCGGCCTCTAAATTAGTAAAATGTAACAACTTAATGTTTCATTCACACACTCTTGTCACATCGTAAGAAAAGCACATTGCTATCGCCATATGAGTGACAACTTTGTTTGGCTAATTTTCTGTAACCAGTTTACGATGAAGGCCTGTTGAGTGGGTGGAATTGGCAAAACTAACGTTGGCTAAAGAGTCAGCAGACGGCCGTTCAGGCTCGGTCCCTCCACTCCCACTGTAGGGAGAATTATTTTCCGAGAATATGATGACAGCCCGGTAGAGGGACAGTCTGGTTAGCCATCTCCCGGTGTCGGCTGTCTGCCCGGCAGAGAGTGAAGCAGAGGGACCGTAGGCTCTGTTTGGTTCTGCCGCTGCTGATTCGAGCAAACGCTGTTTGTTGTGGGTATCATAGCAACGTTTGTGCCCGGTTTTCCTTTTTGAATGAATGATTAATACCGCCGCCTGCATCAGAGAGCAGCGCAGGCATTTAGGTGGCACCGAAATCCGTGTTGCTATTCCGTCTGGTAGGCCCCGGTGCCATATTAGCTGCCGTTGCCTGTATCTTTTCACGGCAACCCTCCATAGAGATTTATCAGCCTACTTTAAGTAGCAGCGACAATAAAACAATATTTTACACCGTTATTATGGTTAAATCGTTCATAATGAATCTGCCGTAACTCTGAGTAGAGAATCCAGTCTGCAGTGTAATTCAAACACTTCACTGATAAACCAGAGAACTGTACAGGAACAATCGGCTTCATGATCAAAGAAGGTCTTTGCATCATACACTTCAGTCCATTGCATGCTGTCTCTCTCCTGTCTAAGAGCCTCTCTCTCTCTCTCTCTCTCTCTCTCTCTCTCTCTCTCTCCTTCTCCTTCCCTCTCTTTTCCCTTTTTTAATCAATATGTTACTATTGGAGCTTTCTCAGAGATTGGCCTTTTTTTAATTTAACGTAGGGTATTTATTTTAGATAATTTTTCATTTATGTACATGTGTTGCAGCTGTATATTTTCAAACAGGGAAGGAAACCCTGTCTTTGCATTTTATTTTGATGAGTCTGTTTTAATTAAATTGAATGAACAATGACGGCAAAACAGCATCAGCCATCTATTTTAACCGAATATTTTCTGTCTAGCTCAGCTAAAAACCCTTGTTCTCAGCACGTTGCTGTGTTGTTCACTACCAAGCCTGTTTGTAACCGGTCGGCTACCAACAATGTGATCTTTACCTGTTCTCACACACATTGACCAACTCTGGCAAACTCGCTCCCTCGTTTTTCAACATAAAATAATAATAAAAAATTGCTGTGAAATTTGCAGGCTGCACATGTGCGGGTAGTTGTAGAAAGTACTCGCACTGTCTAAAATAATGGTTGCAAAATGCAGTCTGGAGCCCTGTGATGTCTGCATTCTTGACACAAAAAATATGTTTGTAAGAAAAATGTCTCTACAAAAACACAGTTTGGTATTCCTGGTATTCATTGGTTCAATTTGAGAATTTAAGGTGTTTTTCTTTACACCTTGACACGTTTCAAAATGTTTGATTGCCATTATGATTTATTTGTATTTGTAATGTCCATTAGTACTGGGGTTTAAAAATGGGAATCAATATCATCAATTTCATAAAGCGTCTAGAATAGAACAGCAACAATATAACCCATTTTGTATGAGAATACGCTGGCTTCAAAAAATTCCTTTCACCTTGACAGGAATTCCATTACATCTATTGACTTGTATCAGAGTTCGACACGTCTAGCTGGTAACAGACATTTTCTAAGACGTATAGGCTGAATATGTTTGCAGCCAGCTCAGAGACTGTTTTAAAGTCGAGTTAATCCACCAAAAGCTATCAAAATGGAAAGTAATATATTCTTGCTCATCGTTTTCAAGCAGTTTATTCTCCGGTTCCTACTTATTACCAAAGATGAACTTCATAACAGTTGCGTCTCCTCTCAAAATGAAGCAATATTTACCTTTAGGAATATAGATCAAAATTAACAACGCAAAATGCTGTGAAATGAGATTAACAGAAAGCTTTGAAAATAAAATCTGAATATCATAAAATAAATTGCAAAATAATAGAGATGTTTTTATAGTACTGGATGATGCAAGTATGTTCACACCCTTACGATTAAAGAAAACATACATGTTGTATTGTGTATATGTAAGGTATAATCTGTAGCTTTGTAACTGTTTTCATCAATGGGGAGTACAGACATACAGCACTGAATCATTAGCACCATGCATAACATGACAGATGGTTTTGCATATGATTTTGCTTCAACCAATGCGCCTGAGTTGCAAATGCCATGCTTTTGTGTCTCTGTCGGTGTGTGTGTATTTAAATATGTGTGTGCATGAGGTAGCAAGGAAGGAATACATGTCAGCGTCTGAGACACTCTGTGGGTCCCATGAAGTGTCAAGTCCCAGTTGTCCACTATCTCCACTTCCTCAATGATTTTAATTTAATTTAGAGCCATAACATTTTGTACAAGATAAACTTGAACTATGAGGTAAGAAAGCCTTGAGCCCATGGGAAGTCACATGTATGAGAATATGACAAAGCTTTCACACATTCAATTATTTTAATGCGCATTTTGAAGTATTGCAAAGATGAAAACTTCGATAAAACTTCCTCAATTCCGCAAAAAAGTTTTAAAGCTTGCCTTTGTCGAAAAAGAGTTGATGCGCTAAATGAGATATGGAAACCCCTTTGCCGAATAAGTTCTGACGTAGCGAACACTTAACTCACATTAGTGATCAGCTGATTCTGCTGTCTTTCCAATTATTCCCACAAATTATAAAGAACTTGCTCAATTGGACCAAGTTCAAAAGACCTCTCTCCATTTTTCTCTTGTAGATGGGTTAGATGGCCATAGCAACTTCTTTTGTTTCCAGTTAGCAACCTCTGCTTCCTCTACTCTGTTTACTGGCAGATTACAGCCATGCGTAACCTATAGTGCCAACGTCCGACGAAACTATGCTGTATCTTTGTTTATTCACTCCAAACCAGTTGATGGAAACACACCTAATTCACATTTCTTTTTTTTGCCACATTTCAAAAGTACGCTTAAAATTTGCTTGACAATTGAATGAGCTATAGGGACAGCGTGACCCAACATGTAGGAGCAAGGAACAATAAGAAAGTTGACAGCAGGTATTGTCAGCCCCCCTGTGGAGAAACCATTGTGAGGTGTCCCACTATCAGATGCTGCTTATGAGAGAGATAGACTGTGAGGAGACATGAAAAATCTAACAACTCACAGGTGGAGAATTTTTCTGATATATCCTTTTTGTTTTGAACTTCAATTTTGTCCTTTTGTAACATAAAATTCTGAAAATAGCAAATGCAGTCTTTTAAGCAATTCAAGGTTATTTTGGAAACTAATGTTTTTTACATTATTTGTCACTAACCTATTATTTATACTGTTATATTTGTGTGTGTGTGTGTGTGTGTGTGTGTGTGTGTGAGACACAAACAGTTTAATCATGCCTGCAAACCCTAATGCAGTGTTTCAGAGCAGCAGCCCAGCACACTAAGGCCTGTCTGGGGAGCCTGGACTCCCAACTGCGTCTCACATGAGCAGTTCAGTAAAATTAGTTGATGATTGATCCCACTCTAGTGGGAGTGGAATGTTTTTTCTTTTTCTTACTCCTAAATAGATATTGTATTCAAATAGAACAACCACCATTGACTTTGTAATCCCTGTGCAACTGTAGCTAGCTGACGAGCAGGAAAAGTCAAGTGTTGTATTTGTCTGTGTGCCACGCTTATCTCCTCTGGTCCCCACAGGCCTGGCTTGTCAATGTCTGTAGCTTCAAGCTACGCTTAGCGGTCTCTGATATTAAAGAGCACTATCTCTGAGGTGGCCATTTGGGGAGACAGGTTTCTTTTCATTCCAACAAAGACACTCTTTGCCATATTATTGTGAGCATTTTTACCATGTCAAGCTGAATGCACCTTCACCAGAATATAACATTTGTAGTCTTTTATCTCTCTTGATATGGATTTCAATCTGCCCTTTATGTAGCTTTATTAAAATATCCTCAAAATAGCAGTTTTGTAATGTATTGCATTTGCAGTATTTTACAGGCAAGTGAACTAAATTATCTCAATTTTGGCTGCACTGATGTCTTATTACTAATTCTTTTATTCTTAATATTTAAACAATTAAAATACATTAAAATGTACAAGTAAAATCTTGGTCAACACAATGAATAAACACTTTAATAATTCTAATTATATTTAGTGCCAGGTTGTAAAAGATTTTAATGAAGGGTTCTAATCATTTTTGATGAAATGCAAGATTGTTTCAGTCTTTTGAAATCCTGCATCAAAAATCAGCTGCCCTGCATGCAGCAATTAAGCAGTAATTACAAAAGCATCTAGTTTTATCTCTACTTGTGTGAGTCCAGTGGTCTGTTATGTACTTATTAAAGTGAATTATCTCTGATAATCATTCTAATCGGGGTTCAGCTTATGTCGGCAGGCTTCCTGCTGGGTGCTAATGTCTAATTACAGTGAAGCACGTCTTGATGGGATGGGTGCCCCGCAGCCCTCCAGCTCCGTGTTCTGCTATGTACCTCTATCCCTGTCTAATCGCACACTGGACTGTCGTGCCAATCACTGATGATAAGCAGTTGATCAAAGAAACCAGAAAGAACCTGATCAAAAAGACTGAGAGATGTGGGGAGGGAGTACATTCCTGTGAGATCATATTCTTCCCCTCAAGATGACCTTGATACCCTGAAGATGAGTCATCCATGCACTTTTACATCTGTGTGTGTCATATCATGTGTCTCCTATCATGTCTCCACGTGTGTCCATCTATGTACGTGCACACGTATGGGATAGAGAAAGGCCAAGCGTAGGTGTGTTAGGCTGGGACATGTGCAGTGTACCTTCTTCACAGGCAATCAATCAACTATGCAGCTATGATACAAAAAAAATATATGAGACATGCAGAGAAATTGTTAAATAGTCTGATTTAGTTTAACAGCTGCTGACTGAAATAAAATGCAACTCTAGAAAAAAAACAACTTTATATGCATATTCCTAAAGTAATGAGCATTGCTAAAATGTATTTACTTTATTTTAGGAAATCCATCATTGCCAAGAAAGGTGGTGTGCATATTGTCTGCATATTAAAGAAAAAATATGAATCTTCATATAAAGGACAGAGATTTGTATTTCACCTACTGTTGTCTTTCAAGAAAATAAATTGAGTGGAAATCCACTTCCAAGGTTGGTCATTACCAGTGGTAGGTAGAGTGATTTCATGGCAGCAGATTGGAAAATGGCCCTTTGTAGCAACTCCATTTACATAGAGAAATGCTGATGGTTCACAATAACAAATGTGCCATAGTCGACAGAGAGCGCTCTGCCCGTTGTCTTTCTCTGACACTTGATAGTAGTGCATGTACAATTATGCATAATGCACTAATGGCGGTTTCTCATAAATGTCAGTGAAGCCGTTGGTAAAGTGTTTCCTTTGCAGACAACTTGATGCTAGGTCTACCACCGGCACGTTTTGATTTTGCTGACGCCAGTACCCTTGACAACAAAATAGCATTGTATCAGCTGAACATCTGCCTCGGCCATCCTTGCAAAGTTATTGAAAAAAAAGTTTAAAATTGCTTGTTGAGAATGGAGCGTCACACGTTTTCTGTGCTTATTTGACTGAATAAGAATATCCCCATAGTGAGAAAATGAACACAGCTCAATATCTGGAAGTTAATGTTAATGCTATTATTATTATTATTATTAAATATTGTTTTTATTTAGTGGAGGTTAAAAATCCTTTTTTGACTTACTTACAGGGTGATGTTTCTAAAACTGTGGGAAGCGAAGTAGACTACTAAAGTCTATATGCATGGACTATAAAGTATTTATGGACCTATATATTTCATGCTGACTGGTCCATAAGGATTACAGCGGGACACATTAATGGGGAGAAGCAACCATTACAACAACAAGCTGATGAAAAATTGATTACATTTTCTTGCTTAACTCTGTTAACTATGTCAGAAGGTAATTAGCGACAACAGTTACAGTTTAAATTATACTGAATTGTTCAAACATCATGGCAGCAATAGAAACACAAGCTCTCCTGTAGGGATAACATACACAATTTTCCTCTGCAATACAATTAAAACTTTATAAATTCCATAACTCACAATGTTCATTACATTTTTGAAAGAGGCATTTAAAATGTGTCAGTAAATATGTCTAAGATCCTTAATGTACTGTAATTTCAAACCAAGTGGGAATGGAGGTATTTAAAACATTGGATTTGTTCAGTGACTCCTCTACTTCAGGGCAAAAGGAACAAAAGCTCTTACAAACTTCCTTACAATAGTATTTAAAATTAGAGAATTTTATATACTCACTGAAATAATCTTGGTATCATGTGTATATCATTTTTCATTCTCAAGGGGTAAAGTAGCAATTTAATGTGGATATCTGAGATTTAGATTAGTATTTCTTAGTCTTGTCTTTTTTGTATTGTCACGTTATTCGTTTTATTCTTACGAACTTAACTTCACTCATGTATTCTGTGTATCAGTATATCTGCCTAGTGTTGGTCAGATTAAAACTCTGACATCCATCCTCACTAGCGAGTTTTGCTCTGCCGATTCTGAAACTTTGGAGGCGACATTGATCTAATATAAGACTAAAGTCGCATATCTCCTAAAATAAAGTCAAAGGTTTAAGTTCCTCTTAACTTTGAGTAAAAAAAGTCCAGCTCTGGTTGCAACTTTGCCAATGTTCTTTGTACCCAATCAGAGGGAGAAAAAAAAAAAATGCAAAAGAAGATAAAATTGTTTTGGTAAAGGAATTTATGTGGCAGTCCCAAGTGTTTTAATCATTGCCACAGGAAGTCCGCTGTCACACAAAGAGCACACTGATTGGCACTGCCACAAAATCACTGAATTAGAAAGAGTAGTCCCACACACTGTGGTCCTTAGAAGAAAATGTTATTTATGTATTCTGGGCCTCCTCTCGAGTCCATCTCCAAAATCACACAGCAAAACTCTTGGGGTATGATGTTTCTCAATAGTTTTCACTCCACTGTTCACAGTTCAAATGAATTTCGCTGAAGATTTATTCTTCACAGCTAATCACTTGTTACTTGGATCGAATGAGTACTGTAAGTCACACTTGCTTGCACTAAACAGAAAAAGTTAAAAAGCCCACGACTGAATCATCGCCTGGCGTGAGGGGATTCGCTCCAAAGTGATTGTATTTCAGAGACTACCCCCCTCCCCTCCCCAAATGTATAAGCACGTCATTGCTTTTTAATTTAAGGTTAACTTTACTTTTTTCTTTCACTTACAAAGACAATGTTCAGCGTATACTCCCTTTGTCTGCTGGCTGTCTTTTCCCCTCGCTCTCTCCCTAATATGTTTTGCTCGTTCAATGCCATCAGTTACATGTCTGCCAAGCATCACACGTCGTCAACTTGCTCCCAATGACATCCCACTGTTCTGACCATTGATTGGCAGGTCAAGCAGCGAGCGCAAGCAGGAAATCAATAGCAGAGGACCTCTAGACAGTACAGGGGGAGTCTTCAAGGAACTGGCCCGCTGGACACTGCCAATCACAAACCACAAAATGTAAGGCCAGCCAGCCATGAACAAAAGCTATCTCCAGGCAGAAACACCAGCTTGGAACGTAGATGGATTTATGTTGAGGTAGAAGTTTCTCCGATAGTCTGAGAGAAGGAAAAAAAGGACAGGCAAAGTTTTCTGGAAATATATTTGCATTACTTATGCTCATTCATATGCTAAAACTCAAGTGGGATCTAGGACCTTTGGGATTTGGCATTACCAAATGTAGGCTCTTTATCTTAACATGCAGTTGCACCAGGTCTGACAGTCTAAGCATGACAGAGCAAGCTTATTAGCATCTAGTCAGCCATTTCCAACCAGTGGAAGACATAGAAGATACAAGCGGAGTATACACAGCTATATTCACCCTCTAGCCTCCTTAAAATATGGCCTGAGGGACCCTTGAGGCTTATTGGAGTTGTGCTTTGTCCTCCTTGGTGATGCTTTTCCCATTTTTCGCAGACACACTTTTAGATGCTGTTGGCGCGTCACCAAAACAAACACTCAACTGACACCGGTGACAATAAATCCTGAGCAGATTCGAAAATAAAACCTGAAATGGGAAGAATGTAAATTTAGCAGTGACACTTGGGTCTACCTCCTCGTCAGAAACATTGTTGTAGCTTAGGACAACCCAAAGGAATGTTTTTTTCTTTTTACCCAGACAGCACACACTTCTCTTGGAGACATATCTTCATAACCGTGCACTATTTAAGCCAAGATCACTTTGTGCTTCTTCGTCTTGTCCTTCAAGTGCTGTGTGTTAGTTATGTTCCACTACCCTCGCAGTTTTATCCCACACTCCTGCCTCACAATCAATGACCTTTGAACCTGGTCATTTATCTCACTGGTCAAAATATATTGAGATGATTCAGTGGGCACAGTGCTCAAGGGTGTGAACGTGATGAATCAATAAACCAAAGAACATCATATATACAGTTTCTGCAAACGTAAAGGCAAATGTTTACAACAAACCTTAATTTGTCAATTTTTGTAGATCAATGCAATTTTGATTTTTACACTTTTTTAGGTCGAGCTTTTCTTTTCAATTTCTGTAGTTTCCGATCTGATATGGTCTTAGTAGGAGCTGCATAACTGACCAAAAATAATGTGCTTTTCATTAGGGATGTTAATAATCACCCGTTTTAAAGTGAACCGTATTAATATTAATCGGTAATATTATAAAAAAAATGTAATTTAACGTCTTTTACATTAACGCAAAATATGCTGTTCAATCTATTCCTTAACTGCTAGTTAACTTCCTAGTACAAAACTTTGCACTCGCAAGTTGCGCTTTAAGCTCTTTCTCTGTTTAATTCGTAGCACTGCTGGACGGTGCTCACAGTGGAGAGCTACTTGATACATGACACTGTATAGATGAGGACTGGCGTGCAGAGAGTACGTCCAAGCGTCCTGGTTGGGTAAACTGGGACTCCGTTGCCTGCTTGTCGGTTAGCGGTTAAGATTGGGGGACGGCTATAACGGTCAGAAGAAAAAAATCTTAATTAGCATAAGCAGCAAGTTATAGCAAATTTATTTCCCAAGCACCAGACAATTAAATATGATTTCACTGCAGACATGGAATAATTGTATGTTTATACATAATTCTTTAGTTGGCAGGTCTGAGAAGTTTGTTTGTTGTCGGAGACTCACTCCTTCAGAATAAGAATAGAAATGCTATGACCTTGCTTCTGGCCCCTGGCAGTCGGTGAAACAGTTGAACAGGTTTCAACTACTGTCACCTTGTGTCCCCGCCATGCACCTGCCTTTCCCAGTGCAGCTGACAAAAATAAAACCCCTCCGTTTCCATGGTAACCTCTGGAATTAAAAATGCATCAAAACTTCCCAGTGCAAAAGGAGAATGACAGCAGGCGATGGCGTGTTCTCTGGATGTCTGACTGAATTGTACCACATTACGCCATTGTACGAAACAACCTCTCCCTCACATACATGCACCTATGTACTAACAATCACGTACACATATCGTCACCCTTACCTCACCTCTTGTGTGCACAGAACAATGTAACTGCTTTCAGTATAAATTCCACTGTTGCTGACAATGGCTTCTCCCCAGCCTCTGCCCCATCTTTTTACGATCTCTTGTGTCTACAGTACATTCCTAATGCTCTGAGCTCTTGCCTTCACACCACATTTCAAATGTGGATGTTTGTGAAATGGACCGGAATGAAATGGGGGGGAAAAAAAGAGCCGGTGTCTTATTTCCACCTCTCAACATCTCCTCCTCTCACTTCAGTTTCATTTGCCTCTCTCACTATCTCCCTGGAGATTAATGATAAAATGTCCAGCATTTGAAATGGTGGCTTCCCTTTGACTTAAATTACTGTCCAACACAGGGTGATAATAACAACCACTGAAATGGGTAAATTATACCAAGGACCAGTGGCGGATCTAGAAAATTTTACATGGGGTGGCAAAGGGGTAGCGAGAGATCTTGGCAGGGTGGCAGGGGAAGACGGTACATGGGAACCCCCATATGTAAACACTGCTATGCCCTACTATGCACCACAATACCCTGCTACTCCCTGAACTACTACAGCTATTATTTCTAGTCATAGTTCCATTATCTTTATTGTGACTATAATTGCCACCGTTGCCATCATACCAACTGCTATAATTATTATGAATCATAATTCTCTGTATCTGTATATAGATGGCTGCCCACCAAGAGCCTGGTTCTGTCTGAGGTTTCTGCCCAAAAGGAAGGTTTTCCTCGCCACTGTTGCACTAAATGCTTGCTCTTGGGGAATTTTTGGGTCTTTGTAAATTACAGTGTGGTCTAGACCTACTCTATCTGTGAAGTGTCTTGAGAAGAGTGAACTCTTGTTACGATTTGATACTATAAATAAAATTGAATTTAGCTGAAATTGAATTAAATGGCTTGATCATATTTACTGATACAGACAAATAGAGCAGACAATAGAACAGAATGTGCCTTATTTTATCAGTAATTATGATCAAACAAAAGGTCAAACAAATGCTATGATAGAGAAACTGTAAAAAATCATTACATAATCTATGTACATATTTACATATCTAACCCTGTAACATATACAACAGAATAGAAATAGCCCAAAACTGAAAACATGTCATTTTACTGAGTGACATGACATGTTATGCTACTGTACTGCAATTTATATGGAAGGAGAATAAAAACATACCATATGGTCCAGGGGTAGCTGCAGGCCTCTTCCTCCCTGTCATCTTCATCTGCCTCCTCCTGATCACTCTGCATCTGTCCCTCTCTCTGAATCTGCATCACTCACAGTCAATTCGTCCTTTCCCTTTTCTCTTTCACTTATTTTTGCATCTCCTTCAGTGGTCTTCTCCTGCTCTGACCCACTTGGTCTCTCCAGTTTACTGCCTTCTCCTTCTTCATTTCCCTCCTTCTCTTCCTCCTGTGCAATATCCCCAATTTTAGGCTTCAGCTGGTATCTCCAGCTACTCTGGCCTGCAAACTTCAAGATCTTTGTATTACATTACACTGTAGAGCCCTGTAGCTAATAAGTAGCCTAACAAACAAAACACCATAAGAGATTTATTACATGCACACAACGGTTATGTTTAGACTAGCCTTCTTAATCCCGTTGTATTTGATGTTTTCCCAGTTTGACAGTAATTGATGTCACCTGGTTTAATTTGTGCAGCCTTATTGCCGTGATATGTGAGAGGAAGTGGATTTTATAGAACTCCTTAACTAATCGCATACAAATGATCGGTCTCAGCAAGCACTGTGTAGTGTGTTGTAACGTAACGCTACCGAAACGGCGACCCCCTGTAAACGTTATGAATTCAAACATGCCAATTTGTAATATTTTGTATTATGCTGTTCTTGTCTTTACTAAAATCAAAACTAATCGAGGGGCAGAATGCTCTTACAAATCACGAGGGGGCGATTTGACTTTTGGCTAACGTAATAGACATGCTGTTGTTGATGCTGACTCGCCTTTAGCATACATTACATTTATTACAAATCTTTTAATTAAACGTGTGTTTAAACTTCACCTGGGGAAACTGACTTCACCTTCAGAGGCTCGGGGGCAGATCAGTCGCTCCAGTGGTCGTGCGGCACTTTTTTTTTCAGCAGTGCACGAAAAGCGGAAACGGGAAGCATGGACGAGTTTGAGGGCAAGCGGATGCCAGGACTCTCAGAGTGACTGCAAGTCTCTTGTAAACGTACTGGGTGAAGATGAGTTATTTTATGGTGAATGAAAGGCTTGATCCGACGAAGTAGGTCATTGAATCGTTGTGCTGACATTCTGAAGTATTCAAAGTGCTTCTCTTCGCCATTGTTTACATTTTTCTTCTTCTTCTAGTCCGTAGAAATAGCAAAGTCGGTAGCCTTTCCTCAGTTGCGCCACTTCTGTTCAGGAGAAGACTGCAACTAGTATCGCGACCACCACACACAAGTATAACTAGTTACGGCGCTCCCATGACGTCACACTGGCGTGGAACAGGTCGGAAACGGCGAGTATACCAGGCGTCTTAGTGGGGCAGCTGGGGGGGCAAGGCCCTACAGTGGGGGGTCAGCTGCCCACCTGTAGATCCGCCCCTGCCAAGGACTGAGACAAAGTGGCCTGGCTTAGCCGTAGAAGCTTTTGCGCAGGCCAATAAAAGGCTTTAAGTAGAGAAGCTGCAAGCCTCAATTTCTTGCTCAACTCTTCTGGGTAACCTGAGTGTCGGTCAAACTTGATTTTGGCTGTGGATTCCTTATGCAGCATTATAATCTGGAGGAATTCTGTAATACTTTGGCTGTCTCTAAAGGGCAATGCACCTGGGCAGCGTATGAAATATGTCAAAACAGCTGCACTTTTTGATTTCTCATAGCATCATGACGTGTGTCATTGCAAGTTGATGCATGTCACTCCGTCAAAATATGCCACCCTCCATGCTCCTATTTCCCGGCATCAACGCTCCAAAATAAGTCATTTTATCACGTTCGCTCCCTAGATGCACACATCGTGGTTATAATGCAGCGACTATTTTTCTGTCTGCATGCCGTGTCGAGTGTGTGCTACAGGCATCTAATGACACAAGGGTACATGACACAGATGGTGTCTATTGCCCTTATGAATTGCCATACTGTGACATCACCAGTGGCTGCACACAACTCCTGCCTGTAATAGTTACACGCATGAAGGTACCATGGTGATTAGCTTTCCATATAACTGAAAAATATTTCTGCCATAAAGTATAGCCCAGGTCTTTGAGGATAGTTTTTTTCGCACGTAAAATTCACCTATGATTTTTGATTACACCTTTAAGATGTGATGGAAGAGTGCAACCACAGCAAAAAACAACAAAAACAAAACAAAAAACCTTTAAAAAAAAATCTTATTTATAGGGATGTCCAGATCCGATCACATGATCGGAAATCGGGCCCGATCACGTGGTTTCAGGCTCGATCGGAATCAGACGTTACCTCCCGATCAGGACTCAGATATATATGTATATATATTCTCATTATTTTTTAACACATCTATAGTTATGCGGTGGCACAGAGTTAGACCCTTTTGACTCCACACAGAAACAGCAACGCGTGCGGCATGACATCACTTTGTTGCAGAGACGCTGTTGGTTAAATGCCGGCAAAGTGGAACACGGAAGCAGCTTGAAGCGGAAAGCGCGAGTATGTCTGCGGTCTGGAGGTATTATAAAGTTGATGACAACAACATTGCCATAGCAAACTGTGAGATATGTAACAGAAGTGCTCTGTTTGTTAACAGAGTTGTTGAATGTTAAAATAAGGTGAATTAAATAAAAAATAAGGAACATCCTGGATCTGTTTTTTCGCTCTTCTTTATTCTTTTTTTATATATTATAGACGTATCGGATCGGGACTCGGTATCGGTAGATACTCAAAATCAAATGACTCGGACTCGAGGGCAAAAAAACCTGATCGGGACATCCCTACTTATTTATGTTTTGTGTGTTTGTGTTGCTGAACGAAGTAGCAGTAGTCTAATTAGAAACATTAGCTGTGACATCTACGTTTATGAATTTAGCTTTGAATAACAGCAATCGCTGTCTAAAGGTGAGCTTGGTGGGATGTAAGAGCATTTGACCCTCCCACAACCATTTCATTAAACTTTTTAGGGAGCTCAAACTCTCAAACATAGATAACCTATCATATTACAACAAATTGTGAACTTTTTATTCCTCTGTTATAAAAAATGATCATGAGCTGTAGTGCGGTTGACTCTTTTGCTTCTTCTGCTACTTCTCTGGACACTGTCATGTGAAACAATTAAGGCATTTGTCATGAATTCCAGTGGCAGGAGTTATTTGTTATGCATATGAGTATCTGTGACACGGCTTGAAATAATACGTTGCACAAAACCAGAAAACCGTATAACCACGCTTATAAGATTACAAATACTTTTTTTTCTGTCCACATGTTTCTTGTATAAAAGTTAATTGAATTGTTTCCACTGTTCAAAATGAATCAAAATAAATAAATTAATAAAAGTAAGACATACTGTAGCAATTATCCTCAATGAATCATAACAATCTTTGTTGGTGTACCATCTCTGTTGGTAACAGATTTCACACATTGTAAAAACATTACACAGACCTGATTTGCTTCATTTACCTTTAATTGGGGTTTTTAATCCTGAGTGAAAGTGACAGCTGTGTAATCAAAACCATCTCATGCACAGAAATGCTACAATATGTTGTAAACGCAGCTTTGTTAAAAGCTGCTTTATATTACATTACGTTGTGACTGAGTGCAGATGTAGAAAACTGGAAGAAAAAGGACAGTTGTAAACACTGTGCATCCTCTTTTTAGTTGTAAGGCAGCATTTCCGACATAAACAATGACATTGATTTTCTCATTTTTATAAGGCAAAGTTCATGCATAGAAGCTCAACATCTTCAAACATTCTGCAATGACAGCTGACTATAATAGTGCAGCAGAATCAAAACATAATGTACAACCAGCACTGTTAGCCAGTACACATTGTAATGCCACAAGAACTGGAAATCAGTGAGCACATTGTAAATCTCTGAACAATGTTCTTGATGCCAAACAATGAAACAATGTCTATGCTCACGGCTCGGGGTCAGACGATCACCAGACAAAAAACAGTCATTCTTCATCTCCTTTTAAAGAAGAGGAGGCAACATCATCGGCTCCCAAACTCCATGCTGACAAGCCAGGGACTTCTCACAGAACCGGTGTGCTGACAGGACAATGTTTGGTGCTCTGGCCTTGAGATTTCTCTCTTCTTTGCCTTCATATCAGCCTGGGAGCTACATGTCATGGGTCAAACAGAAGAAAATACTTAACTGCTTGTTATTCCTCTTTGCTGGCACTGGAAAATGATCTGGTGAGAGACCTGTCTCCCTGAATGGAAAGGCAGACGGCTTATAAAGCGCTGCTGCCTTTGCCAGTACCTGTGTGTGTTTATGGCCGCTCTTCGCCTTGGGGAAACTGCTTGGAAATATTAAGTGACCAGTTTAAAGTTACAGCTCGGGGACAAACATTCCCAGGAGTCAGACAGAATAGTGAAGAACTAACATTTCTGTTATTGTCCCCACCTCCCTGAAATGGTTTGATCACTTTATCAACGAAACTAACAAAGTGACCGTGAAACAGGGAACTTTCACATATCCAAATCATGAAAATAAAATGGTACCCACAATAAGCATGGCGAAAAAATTCCTAAGGGATTAGTATGTTAAGTTTATAAATACTCTTCATAACATTGTTATTGTTGTCATAAAAATGAATATTGATTAGATGGTGTGAAATGATTGTGATTATAAATGTTGAAAGATGTTGCTCTTTTGTCTTTTGTTATGATACACTTAGTGACATCTGTTCTTGAATGGCGCTATATAAATAAACGTATTATTATTAATGTGTTAACACCAATAGTCCACTGTTACAGAGCAACTTGTTACAAAGTGTTGGCAAATAGTTTCTGCGTCTTAATTGGCCATGTTTATTAATAAGTAAGTCAAAAAGCATTGATTTTGACAGTGGAGGGTGAGCTTCTTGCTGTGCGATAGCTGAACCTCATGCTGTTTCCTGTGAGCAAGACTCTTGCTGTGTAGCAGTGATTGCAACATATCCTTCTGATTACTGTCAGTGAATGTTATTAGGTGTTTTCTGATTGGGCTTGCATCGGCTGCAGGGTTCACTCTACAGGCTTCATGGGAATATGCAAAGTGCTCTGGCAAGTAAACCTCCATCTTAAATACAATGCCGCCGCTACTGCTTTGCTTTTGCGGGCATAATTTGACACAGATGCTGGGTCTGTCACAAAGACAGTGGAAAACACATTAGCGATGGAAAAGCCAGCATGTCCCTTCATCCAAAGACAAAGCTGTTTGAAGATTGTGGTGTAACCGCCAAAGGATGCCTCTTGATTTCTCTCAATACCACTGCCTCGTTTTCCCCAGATCTGAAAATACCTTTGCTGTTTCTTATGTTAGTATGTTATGTTATGTTAGTATTGAATCACTAGACAGAAAGCATATGTTGCTGGACACTTTCTAATAATAATGTGGCTTTTGGAGAATCATAATCATTATTTGTTTTGGAAGATGACGCCTTGGTGTTGATCCCCTTGTCAAGCTCCAGGAGGTTCCCCTACCACAAAAAAGTCACGTCTAAGAAAACAAAATCCAGCCTCCCTTTTCTCTTTTCCACATTTATGAGCAATCAAATACAACCAAACGCTCTTAACATTTGCAGCTTTTATCTTAATATATCTTTAGCAATAAGGCAAGTCAAGAAGTGGGGATATTCAGTATCATCCTAGTGTGCCTCCATTGGTGTTCTACCTCCACAGGCAATTCTCAGAGGATTACAAACACACTGAAGTATACACATACACATGAAGCCCTCAGCAGATATTTTCCTTTTTTTGAAGATGAGTCCTCCATACACTTTTACAGCTGTGTCTGTGTGTGTGTGTGTGTGTGTGGCCTGTAACAATTATTACATAATTGTCAATTCTTTTAAATCTTGTTTTTTGCTGAACTGCAATTAAGGCACTATTTTAACGATCTAAGCGCACAGTGTTTTGGTAGTTTAACGGCGGAAAAAAGGGTCCGTGCGCCAGGCACATGGTTCAAAAGGTTTGTACTTAGTGTCTTAATTAATCATAGCTGTGTTTTGGGCGTCACATGCAATAAACCAATCAGTGTCATCTCCCATTCCCTTTAAAAGCCAGGTGCGTTTGTACCTTTGGTGCATTGCTATTATGATGGTGGATTTGCTAAGCAGGAAGGAGAGATTTTCAGGAGAAGAAACTGATCTGCTCGTGCGTGAAGAGAGAGCGTGCGAGAAGATCATATCGTATCATAATACTATTTCACATTATAATATTTTTGTTTTTAATCTTTTAAATATTTGTGTGCTGCTGAGCGTCCCTGTGTGTGTAACAAGCATAGTGTGCGCGTGCTGTGCACAAGCCTAGGCGCATTTTACTAATGCACTGTTAAAATAACAATGAAATGCTGCGTTATTGACCTTAGACCAGGTTTTTGTCTGTTAATGGCGCAATCACTTTCCACTGCCTCAAGATAGCAATACGCCAAGAATGCACATGAACACACCTCCCTGTAAGATCAGCAAGCCCATGGGCCCACAGATGGGCGCAGGTGCATTTGCTATTTAAATGACGTGGGCGCTGGACAGGAAATTGACAACTGCGTAGACAACTAGCAAAGAGACTTGCGTTGGGCTTTGCGCTGCGCCAGGTGCAAGATAGGGCCCTTAATTGCTAACATTAGCTAAGGTCTTAAGGTGTATGACAGGTAAATGTTGATTTTGTTTAGATATGGCAAATGGTAATTATATAAGTGATTATTGCTTGGACTATATTTTTAATATTATTGCAATAGTTAGTTGTTGGCACTTGACCCTAACATTCATAGCAACAAAAATGACGAGGGGGGGTACAGTTAGAAAAACAGTTTTATGATAATAAAGAGGCGTTGTTTACTTCATAGGCTGTGTATTTGTGTTATTACATTATCTGGGTCACGTGATATAACCAACAGATGTATCCTGGAATTCATTCAGTGTGTGTGTTTCTCCTATTATTTAAAAACTTGTACCAGTAATCCCTCTAGTTGAGTCCCAGAACCAACATTCACACATTAAAGAGCGATGGTATGATGTTGGCATTTCAGTTCCTAGGAAACAACCAGTTTTACCTGTATAATAGCATGATTACATGGGTAATTGTGGCTCTGACAAAGTCAAATGCACATCTCCACTATCATCTCATCTATCCAGTTTCTTTTCTCTTCCTAGACATAATGATGGTCATTCAATGAAAGCAATTTAGCCCATTAGCTTGATGTTTAGGAGGCCAACTAAACCATATGCATCTACTCTCCAGCCTTCATACGGAACTCACGAGCAATTTGTTTAATAATGCGGGCAGTTTTACTCTGTGTTGGAAACGGAGCATTTCTGACATTAATGCAAACAACAACAGGATGTATGGAGGGATTGTGCAAATCCTCAGTGAGCAGGAGGAAACGTTTACGGAGATCTCCACAACGTTAATTGGCCAGGTTACATTCAACACTGTAAGCTCTGTAATTAGTATGGTACTTATTCTGTTCAATTATTGTTTTAAGTTACTATTAACTACAGCTGGGGTGTATACAGTTACTCAAACACAGAGGTTCTTTGAAGCATCCACTCCTTGAGTATAGTTTTAAAACTTTTGAAGAGCAGCACTCTGTTATAGCGTAGTTTTTCTAAACTATGGACTAGTAGTGGTTTACAACTTTTTTGGCTTGTGATCCCTTGAAGCAAAGTGTCTCTGTCGCATGGGCAATGCATGCACAGAACAGCCAATAGGAACATTCTCTCTCTCTGAAATGACCTTTGATTGGCCAAAGTCTCCCGTCACAGCCAGATTATCTAAAGCCTGAAAACAGAGCCAAGAGGAGGTGCAGAAGTGTAGTTTTCTCCCACAACTTTTGCATTACAATATGATGAAAGATTAATATATAATAATAATAATTATTATTATTATTATTATTATTATTATTTGGGATCCCCATGCTTGGAACCACTGAACTAAATATCAGATTCTGTCTTTTCACTGTTATTGATTGACAGAAGTCATTTTTGCACATTGAGTGGCAAAGGTCATCGAACATAGCAACATATTAAGGCACTTACGACCATTTAAACATCTTGCTCTCATTGTCTAACATCTGAAGTAATCATCATATACCATTAAAAGTAAAAAAAGAAAAGAATTAAGAATTAAAAAAGGGTGAAATTAACTGGCAACTCTGCTAAATAAGCATCCAGGCATTGGTATGGCCCCAGTGATTGCCGTTTGTCATTAGCGTTATCGTCTCCTCTTTCAGTTTACCTAAGAAGACACTTCTTTTTTTTTTTTAATCAGTGAAAATCATCAAAATATTTTTGCCAACCACTGCCTGCACCACAGTCAGCGAATGTTTTAATGACTTCATGCTAGCTTAACGAAAACTGATCCCAATTATGGCACTTTTGATTTGCGACCCCCCTTACTCGAGGGTTATTAAATTGAAGTGTTTTCTGCCATTTTATCCACTTAACAGAGGCAGTGAACTAGTGTATATGGATTTGATGATCATCTCTATTAAATGTGGAGTTGTGATAAACTAGAAATAAAGACATTTTCAACTTGTCTTAAGTGACCAGATGATTGTGTTATTGTGGAACAATAATGGATTTGCATTTGAGGATGAAGATCCTGTGCATTCTTGTTTGAGGTGCCTCTGCCTCGATTTACCCGCAGAATCCAACATCAAACATGCAAACCATTTAGCCTCAATGTCCGATTATGATCTGTGTGCTCTGTTCTCCATGTGAAGACTGTTTCTGTGCTATAGACACACTCTAAGCTTTCAGGTAAAGAGTCATTAATCACTGGCCCTCTTCTGACATTAACTTTTTTGTCAATGCCACTGTCTCCAGTTTGTCTGCAGACTGAAAGATTTGAGAGGCACATTTTATTTGCACGCTTTTAACTCCGCCCAGCCGGGGTAATGGAGCTGGTTGTGTGCAAGCAATTAATGCAACCACAATGCCAAAAGTGGTGATTTGTCATACACCGGTGATACATAATCATTATATGGAATGTAACGCTCCTAAACTGCCCAGCCTTGGTTGATGTTGTGATTCTGTCTGTCCTTGGGTTTCTTATGGTCTTGCCCGGTATTCCCATTTCGACATTCACAGTCAAACACACACAGACATAAGCAGGATATGCACGAGATGTAGCAGTTTCCTGTAATATGGGTTCCTTTTTTTCTTGTTTACTGTTATCTGTGTCATCTGTGGTTGTTTTATGTAAAGCAATATGGAGCTAAAATGACCCTCCACAAACATACTTAACCTCTTTGTGTCTTTGTCAAACACTAGTTTTTCCCCTGTAACTGCACGGTATATATATATATATATAGCCTAATTAAAATGCAGCTATTGCATGTTATTGTGTAGTTCCCGACTGTCGTTTGTTTTGACTTTATAGGCAACAGTGCTGCTAATTTATCGTACCTCTAATTTTAACTCCCTGGACACTCTACCTTCTGTCTACTCTTGCCCTTAATATGAAGGCATTTCAATTGCAATGAAGCCCCTAGGCTGACAGCCATGAGATTAGTATGAATGTATTACTCCCTTGGGTGCCATAGGCTGTAATAAGTTCCCCATTAATCGTATCCGTTGGGGAAAATTTGTTTAGGCCTTAATTACATATCATTAAAATTGGTCTTGATTCTCAGAGATTTAAGCTCAGAATTAGACTGCACATTTTCTGCTTTCTTTGCCTTTGGCCATTCTGCAAATTTATGTTACTTTGCTCCCTTCACCAATGTGATTTCTCATGGCTTCAATGATTGCGCTAATGTTTTCCTGTTCCTTAAAACACACTTGTTTTCACTGGCATTTTAATTCATAGTTTCAAAGTTTTTGTTTTGTTTGTGTCTGGGTTTTACACAATGTTACCTACATTTTCTTTTTATCTTTCTTTTGACTCACTTTACAAAGTTTTTTGAAATGCGATTTATACATAGGTACTTACTTAGTGTGGATAGGAAGAAACTCTGAGCATCGTTTCAAATGCAAAACTCCCATAGAAGGTTAAGGCTTGTCAAGCTCAGCTAGTCCACATAGCTACAAAGCATATCTCAAATGGAGGCTTACATGGCATACTGCTTTCTGCTGGAGATCTTTATGTTTACACTATTGGAGCTTGAAGCAGAATCATGGTTGTCTTTAAATCCTTTTCCTTGACTTGCAAAAACCCTTTGAAGTCAGCTGCCAGCAACTTTGGCTGAAATGTACAGTGGATGGACTGCTGACCTCTAAAGGTTCTGCATGGTTGCTAATCCATATCAAATGGTATCCAGAATATTGTATACCTCCACTATCCAAGGGCCCTATTGTGGCTCATTACAAAGGCCTTTTATAGTTTTACTGTGTTCTCATCCATGAGACATAACTGAGTGCAATGGGCTATATTGTGAAATAGTATAATCTTGGTTGAAAATCGATTACTTGTCCTGGTGTAACAGTAACTTGATAACAATATGGTCAATCATTTATTCTTAGTTTTTTTTAACTTCTTTATATATATATATATATATATATATATATATATATATATATATATATATATATACCTTTTACACATGTTTTAAGTAAAAAAACCATTTTGACTAGGAGATACTAATATTTTGAATAAACTGTTTATAAAAGTTACTAATATGATTCAACTATGACTTTCACTATGCTTCACTTAATTGAATGTAGTCTGGCATTCGGAGCCGATTCATGCACGTTTTGTATTTCATTTAAAGTCCTCCAGTTAAAACATTAAAGTTAAATTTGATGGCGGTTAAACACATCACTGACTGAATTAGATAAGTTGGGTACTGTCAAGGCTGCATGTGGAAAGTGGCATTTCTGGGGCTTTAAGACTCTGAAAGTAATTGGAGCAACAGTGCCTCTAAAAATTATGATGGTTCAGCGTTTTTTTAATGACTCATAACTTATTCAAATCCCTGTCCTCCTAGAGGACGTCAAGTAAGTGACTCAGAACATAAAATATTCTTTGTTATGGGCTTGATTATTTTTTGCACATCTACTGGTTGTGTGTGTAGTTTACACACCGATTCACAAGGTGTCGAAAGTAGTTCAACTTGGAGTCAATGTTTTATGATGTTTTTGGACTTGTTATAGTTAGACATCAATAATGTTTTTCTCAGAAGGACTCAAGTAAGTTGTTGATTTAATCCTGCCAACTCCTACTGGGCCAGTTGTGTTTGTTTAAACAGCTACATTCATCTGTCAGTTTAAGGAGTGGCTTCCCAGAACACATGCAGGGATGGCCTCCATCACACACAGGTCACATCTGCATTCTTATTATGTCAAAGCTTCAGTGACACCGCACCAGCACGCAAAATGTTAATTTTGTCTAAGCTTTCACGAGCCCCCCTTTGACCTGGTATTTTAATCGGTGTCAACCGGTGTAAAAGCACCGCCTACTGACCAATCAATACTCGATTGATAACGGCGTCACCGTTCTTAGAAGATCCGGGGGAGCTCGGTGCGCGAAGAGAGAGAGAGGTGCGCTCATAAGAGTTAAAACATTTAGAGACGACAACCCCGTAAACATTCCCTTATGGGTATTTTTTATGAAAGATATAGATTTTCAGCGGAGGAAATTACGTATAGGCTATTTGTTGGCTTCTTGAGCCGTGTGTTGCCAATGCCACACATCGGTTTGAATTGTGTTTTTATATTTTTTTATTTGCTCTCACGATCGCTTCCCACTGCCAGGGTTGCAACTGAAATAATAGGCTAAAGCAACGACAGTTTATGGAAAGCACAAGTGTAATTATGGTCAGATCTAGTGCTTGACTGATGGGGAAGTGATATTGAGGAGCGTTGTGATTTACGCATAACAGCGTCAGATTTTTTTTTGCCAGCTTTCCTTCCTGTTTTAGGAAGCAGCGACTGTATTGCGTTTTGCCTGTAAAAACGTGTCTTGTTCTTCATATTTATGTAGAATTATAGTTTGCTCTTATGTAAAATATGCGGCTCTGGTAGATGTTTGCGATTAGTCATGCTGTGCAAACACCGCCTCTTTTATGTGGACGCGCGCATCGCTGGATTGGGAAACCCTGGGTTGATTGAACTAGTTGTTAACCACCGTCGTGACACAGCTTATGCGGGGCCGCGGTTGTTAGGTTAGGTGAAGCCGGGTAACTGAAATAAATCCAGTTTGTTGATCTTAATTCGTAGTACAGGCCTCTGGGCCACATTAAGGACCACCTACTCAACTGTGAGCGGAACTACATACTTATTCAAAGTATTTCTAATGTCATAGCTCTCTGCCCAGCTGTTGCCTGAAAAAGGGAGCTGCCGGTATACAATAGTTATTTTTTTTTGTTTCATAAAACTACTCTGAATTCACCAATATGTAGGATATTACTACAAACATTCCTGCTCTTACCTCGCAACTTCTCATTTTGTTATTTATTAGTCTCACATTGTCAGACCTATCTCCACGGAGTAAGCCGGCGAGTGTTCACGCTGCGGCTATAAAACCGCTGCGGCTGTTTTATTTCCTATAAATTCTTCACAATAAAAGTCCCTGGTTATTTTGTTATTTAAAAGCTTTTACTGAAGCAGCAAAATCAGGAAATGTTGGGTCTTCATCAGCAGTTCCTTAACATAACTCCTATAAGCGGATATGAAACGTAATAAAGCAGATATAAAAACTAAACTTCAAACCACAGAGATTCAGTTAGCAGCTACAGACGTACTAAGAGCTAAGCACATAGACTTTTAATAACCTCTTTCTCTTCTGCACAGGTCCAGTCTACCATCAGTAGACATCCTTATGTCGGCACACAGACAGACTGTAGGCAGCACTTTTTCATTAGTTATTGCACATTTCTAATGTATGATTTATGTGAGAGTAACAACTGACATTTACACATACACATACACTCACACACACCCAGCCTATATGCAAACAGAAAAGACTTTTTGTGTTTATTTGCACATAGAGCGGGAAAGTGAGATCCGTTACTCAGGACGCATTTGGAGACGTTGGAGATTTGGAGACACGTACTTAGAGCTGTCCACTTGTGATCAGATCAGTCAGGACAAATGTTAAAAACAGGCCCACAGTATATTCTAAGAAAAAAATGTAATGGTCCTTTAATATAAAATGGGTAAAAATGGGCAATTTGTTTAGCAAAATGGTTGTAAAAATCTGTAACACCTTCAAGTTAAATAATAAAATATGTTTAGTTTTTGTTTTTGGTTAATAAAGAACAGTGTTATATCTATACAATAGGCTGGGACGATATGCTTTTGTCCCGATTAAATTATTTCCTGATACGTGGTTTGTGATTCTATTTGTATTGCGATTTTCATTCATTGCGATTTGATAGTATTGAGTTTTGCGATTTTCTTTTCCTTCTTTAACAAAAACAAAAGTTGAGTAATACACTTCTAGAGACAATATATCATGAGACATTTCTAAAAATTGCTTTCTGGAAAAAATGCATATCATATATAACATCTGCTTTCACTCCGTTTTGCTGGAAAGAAATATACTGTAGTCGCCGTCAGCGGTACTGTATAACAGAAAATATTTAGGTGAATCATTAGTAAAAAAATTGATAAAAAATATCGGTTCAGGGGAAAAGCATACGTGAATCGATTTTATTTTTTTTCAACCCCTACAAAACAAATCATACTTTCTAAGCGATAGAACGACAAAGTTGATGTCCATGGTGTTTCACTGCCCATCGTGCATCTATCAAGACTGAGACAGGCATTCGCTGTCTGACATGGTAATTAGTGCTGTAGTACTATGGTTATCAGTTAGCTTTCTTGTGGATACGATTGGCTTTGTTACCTTTTGTTAAGGTGGTTTTCTGCGGCAGAAGTTGAATTTTATTTAACGTTTTTCTGGTTTTTACAGTCCACTGGAAAGGAAGACTCAGTATGTCACAATGTTGTCTTGTTCAAATCTTAAAATATTTCCCTATTTAAATAACGCCAATAATAATACCTGCATTACCTGCAGCACGTAATGTTTACATTTCCTTGCATGAAAGGAGCACTCAGACATTAAGATGCATAACGAGCAGTGTGTTTAGTTGTCAGCAGTAACCTTTTCACAGCTTCATTCCCCCACACAGACCACCTGTAGAGCAGTGGATGTTTTCTTGGCAATGCATTGTGCTTTATTAAAGATTCAGAGCGGAACCATCATGCCTTTTCTTCGGCTGTTTTGAGACTCCAGCAAAGAGATACAAGATTTCAAGCTGACAACTATGTCTTACAATGCTCAACAGAAATAAAGGAGGAAAAAAAAATCTATATTTTTTTATGTGACCAGTACAGGATAAAGAGTTATTTACACTGGCCTGCTATATGGTCTGCTCCCCTAGTCAGGAACCTGGGAATGGCAATTCATTGGAGCATTCTGACTCAATATGCCGATGATTTATCAGACTACTGGGACCATTTGGGCTTGTAAAACATGAGGTGAAGCCAAGACCATTAAGCTATGTAATCAGCCATGGTGAGCCTGATACCATGCTCCCTACTTCAATACATTTACGGTCCAAGGACCAAAGCACATAGTTGTTGATTGTTCCTACTGCTCTTCAGTGTTTTTCTTCTGTTTGTTTGAACAACTATTTCCTCTTTTCAAAATGTGCATGCCCCATTTGTGCAAATTGAGCATGTGTGGGAAACTAAAAAGTTCTCCACAGAGCACTTTTTTAATGCATTTCCTCTCATTGGATTTAATGGTGTTGTTTCAATGTAGCAACACAGCACAAGAGACTTTGTATATCTAAGCAGCATTATGTTCTCCACATGTGATTGTTCCACATGCTGCTGCTTAAAAAACATTATCTTCTCCAATAACAGCAGCTAAATACACCTCCTAAATTACTCCTGCAAGCTTCCATCAGAGCTAAACACATGGAAATTGGTTCATAGGTTCAGACTTTTAGGTTATTATTCACATGGACTGGTTCAGCAGTATAAGAGGCTGTTCCACAAAGCATTTTCCAAGGATTGTATTTACTTATTTTCCCTAATGGTGCCTCTCAGGGAGACTGTAAAAGACTGACTGTATTTGTAAGCAGCTAAAGGGCAGACACTTAACTGTAGATATGAGTTTTTGAAGGTTCATTAAAGTAACATAATGGTTAAACTTTTGTGGAGAGACGTCAGGGCAATGGTAATTTATCAATTAAGTTTTTATCTTGCCATGCAAGATTCATTTCTATATCGCATAGAATTTCCCTAAAGGCTTTTCTTTTCAGTAAGCAAGCTGTAGGTCATAGAGGTATTCATCTAGACCAGAAAAAGAAGAAAAACCAAAAGCACATACTATACCTGGATATGACATTCGAGACATGTCCTTCCCGCTAACTTCTATACAACGGCTTGCTTTTATTCTGTTCAAAGGAAACGTATAGGAAAATGTAGGTCTTCAACGAAGTTTTACCATTTGATGCTTCTCAAGCTTCAAGGTTTAACTTTAATGTCATTATACAATGCAGGCTTGCACAATGCAGTATCACTTAATGAAGAACTAAAAAGGAAAACTAAATTGCATTTCCAAGGATATACAGTTACGTTTGTATCTATCTACATACACACAGAACATAGGTAGACTAGTGCAATATTCTTTGTATGTAAATAGGAGGATAAAAAATTAAGAACACCTCTCAATATAACGTAGTCCAGTACAACATCTGCACAAACTATGACCTGGATTTACAAATTTCTGACAATTACACCAAAAACTGAACATTATTATCTTTGTAGAGATATAATCTATGGCAGAGCTGTTTTATTGAATTGCATTAGATTGCACAGGTGTGCCTAATAAAGTGGCCAATGAGTTTATGTTACTCTAGCTTTAAAGAAAATTGTTTTTTATAGCATTGTCGCAGCGGTAGTCAAATTGTGCGTTACCACCGTCAAGTGTCAAGCCACCGTCAAGTGTCAATCATATCGTGTAAAACCAGCAGAAATTTGTATTGCTCCGTCCACGTGCTCGTTCGCGTTAGCCACAATACAGTGGATGCTGTGTAATTTTTGTGCACTACAATTGTCAGACTGTAGGCACATAATTTTTTGAAAGGAGATAAAGAAGAATGGTACAATTTAGTTTAAAGGGAGACTCTTATATGTGATTTGGTTTGGAAGCACAACATAACTCTTCCCTTGGTTTTCTGCTCTTTTAATATATGACTGACTCCACGGTTACAAATCGTCTTGATCTCTCATTGCCTCAATCCTCTCAGAAAGAGCTTACCTCAGAAGAGAGGAAGCCTAAAAATGACTATTCCATACACTACCATAAAAGAGGTGTTTTCTTTTGATGATGACTATAAGAGGAGTGAGGGATGGAGGCTGTTCGAGAAATTGGACTCACACCCCTCCCTGGAGATAGAATGTATTTTAACATGACCGTATGGCAAACGCATTGTTCAACCACAAGGGCACGTGTAAACAAGAGATTTTATAAACCCCAAGGTAGAAGATTTAATGGCATGTTCCTTACATCTGTGCAATACATCACTGTTAAAGTGGGACCTAAGAACAAAATATAAGTAAAATAGAATGTAAAAAGGGTAGGTGTAATAAGCAAATGCTTCAGCCTACCTCTTTTCGGAATTAAGGTGACACTTTTTTTTTTTTTTTTTACCATTTATGTTATGTATGTGATGTGTATCTATGTGATCGAAATAAACTAAACTGTTCAAGTCAATAAGTAAGAGACTGTGCAAATAGTATTATAGGCAGGGAAGTCAATGTTAAATGCAATTCAGTTGAAAAAAGGCTATACATTAATATTTTCACTTGGTCCTGTTTGTTGATTTAACTCATGATAATAATTAGAGAAACGATTAGTCAATCAATGAGTCGATCAACAGAAAATTTACAATTTTGCTATTTGATTAATTGTTTTAGTAATTTTTCAATAAAAAAAACCAACAAAAAAAACCCAAACGCATTATCTAGTTGATGATAGTAAACTGAATATTTTTAGGATTTTGGGCTTTTAGCCAGACATAATAATGTGTTAACTTTGACTTTCACCTACTGTGAACCTCTCCACCCTATTCTTTCCCAGAATTCATCCCTGTATTTCAACCGTCTACTGGTCTTCTCATTTCACTGTGGGAGGCTGGAGAGCAGAGGAAGGAAGCCTTTTGTGTTTGTGAATATGCATCAGCATTACCCGCCATCTTCTCTCAGAGAAACCTACAATCAGTAACACTATGTTTATCAACCAGCAATACAGCACAATACACTTTATGTCATGTTTATGTGCCATTCATTTTGTGGAGTTCATTAGGGATAGACCGATTATCGGCCCTAGCTGATTATTGGGCCGTTTTTTGGCAGTTTGCAGATTATCTGTATCTGCGTTTTATTTGCCTGATAACCGATAAAGTTAATTAATTAAAAAGTGCGCTACCGTGGCTCTGCTACAGCTCTGTCTGTCCCTCTGCTTCGGTTTCACTCACCACAGAGTCTGACTTAATGTCCCGCCCACAACACTATCTGACTATCTTTTACTGTGTATTATGTTGAAAGTTTCTAATTTTATTAAATATTTGCTTAGAGCATTTAAACAAAGTTTTGTGTCAGAGTTTGTAACATTCCAAAATCTTAATTTTGACTTAAAGATTTTCATTTTCATTCACGGTTACAAATATCGGTTATCGGTTTCATTAACTTCTAATAATTGGTATTGGTATCAGCCTTAATAAAACAGCATCCCTAAAGTTCATCGATCTGAGAAAAAGTGGGCCTCTGCCTTTAATAATTAAACAAATTTCACTTGTCACTGATACATTTCCTAACAAACAATTTAAGTCTCACGTCCTCTAATTGTTGTTAATTCCTCTACCTACACTAATGTCTAATGTCTACACTAATTTGTCCAGGTATTTAATGTGATGACAGTTTATTTGAGTGGGCCTGGAGCTGCAGAAGTGGTTGTCCTGCTGGGGTTTAGTGATATTAAGACATGGCTGTTTCACATTGTGCAGTACAGGCCCTCTGGAAGAGACTCTCTTCTATCCGCGAGACTTTGAACTGAGGCCAGATGGCCTGCAGTAACCGAGTCGGCAGGAGGCTTCGCTGCTGTGGAAGTCAATGGCCTCGCCTGGGAGGAGAAACAAGGGAGCTACAAGACGCTAACAAGACAGAAATGTAGATCCACATACCCACTTTGAGATGATAAGTACATGTGTCAGTCTGGAAATGTGTAAGTCCTACCCTTTTAATGCCAGAGAACAACCAAGTCTGAAGTAGGCCTGTCGCGATAGTCAATAAATCAATTAATCGCACGATAAAAAAAAAATGAGCTCGATAATTTTTCCGGCCGTGATAATTCCCATTTGCATGCTTGTTTGTTTTCCTTGTGTCTCTCTCTCTCTCTCTCTCTCTCTCTCTCTCTCTCTCTCTCTCTCTCTCTCTCTCTCTCTCTCGCGTCCTGTTTTCTCCCTTTCATTCATTCCAAAGCACACAGTTAACAACCTGCAGGTGGAGACAGCCTCGGACATACACGCCGCTGTGGACTTATCAGTCTCGCAAGCGGCTTCAGGAAAGTGGCTGCATGTGTCCGACAATGCACAGAACATTAACCGGTACAAGCCTACAGCTGTCCACGGATACGGAGTGCGGAAAGTGTGTCAGAGGCTCCCAGACGGTGAACTGAGACTCCGTTACCTGCTTGTCGGTCAACGGTTAATGATCGGTTATTTAATTTCATTGTGCTTTCTTTTGGAAGGCTGGCTGCCAAAAATCGCCACTTACTAGCTAATTAATTAGCCTGAGGTAAACGATAGCTATCAGTAAACAGAAGTGACGTGGTGGCTGGCGTCTGGTGTGTGCGCCAGTTTTTGTGTGTGCGCCAGTGTTTGGGTGTGGGTGTGTGGGGGTGTCGGCCCGTCCCCGCGAAGCTCCGACCTGCAGACAGCAGAGGAGCAGAAGAAAGTAGCTGCACCTTCACCAAAATGAAGACTGAAAAACAGAACTATTTTGATACAAACATTTACTCGCCATGTGGCAGATAGCCACATAGATATAGATATAATTTATTAATTATATATTATTTAAATTTAATATTTAGTGTTTAATAAATAATTGTTAAATGTAGTACAGAGTCTGTAGTAGGGCTTTGACTCCGAACTTCGTTATTTGAATATAATTCGATTATTTAAAAAAATAATGATATTCGAACGAATATTAGGCAGCCCTTAATATTGGAATTTCGAACCTGTTATGGACATTATTTTGTGTAAATGTGTTTGCTTGTTAACCTTGTTTTCAATTCAGATTCCGAGGCTTTTTCACGCATTTCAAAATGTAACTACATGTCACAGCTCGGCCGCGGCTTTGTAGCGCATTTCCCCCGACTCATTTCCTGGTTCTCTTTCTCCATAAACAACGTAAAATCAAGGAGAGGGTTAACTTCTCTTGGTTCTCCTTCTCCATAACAACGTAAAATCAAGGAGAGGGTTAACTTTTCCTGCTCCAGATTTCCCACCATGGTCAGAAAACACAGGGGAGACGATATGTTTCTCTCACTAGGACTCTAGAGTCACTACTCGCTCTGAAGCTACCGGTAATCACCGTCACTCTCTCACAACACACACACGCACACACACGCCGGCTCGATGCACACACCAGTGCACAAGTATGAACATCAGACCACTTACGTAGGCTACGGTGAAAGCTCCGAAATTCCTGTCGAAAGCCTACTGTTTGTGTTTAATCCAGGGTCTGACTTTTAATTAATAAAACTGTTTTTCTTCTGAAAACATAATTGCCTGCCTATTGACATTGACTGATACACTGCCCTCTGGTGGACAGAGCATATGCAACTTATACCAATATAGGTCTTACTGAAGGCATTTAATGGTCAAAATATTATTAATAAATATTTGAATATATTAGAATATTAATGTTAACAAACGAACTTCGAATATGATTTTGGGGCAAAAGTCAAAGCCCTAGTCTGTAGTCTATCGCACAAACACTCGACGAATGCTGCAAACATTTGACAGCCAGTACGAATTGCCTGGGAGAACATACGTGTCACAAACGGAAATTTCCACAACTGTACAACAGCGTGAAAGACGACATACTGAAGGAGATCAAAGACATATTGTGGATATTTAAAATGTCTTAAATATTCTTTAGAAATAAGTTTATTGATCTTTGAAAAGGTGTACCTGCATTATTATGCCATTATCATTATATTAGAACGACAATATTATCGTTTATTGCAATAATTTCTGGGACAATTTATCGTCCAGCAAAATTTGTTATCGTGACAGGCCTAGTCTGAAGACATGCTCTTGTGTAACATAACTGACCTCTGCAGGAAGACAATATTAGTAACATAATGTATAGCAAATTATATTCATATACTGTATAGCTCCTCTGAATAGTCAGTTGTAGAAATTTAAAAGTAGATACACTAGACAGTTTTCAGGACATGCAGTGTTTTCCACAGGATATTGTAAGAACTGTGGTGGGTGGACCTTGGACCCTCTAGTGGTGTCTGCGGGTATGCTCCCCCGAAATTAGTTTTTTGCACATTTTAAAGTTAAATGTATCCATCTGGTGCACTTTAAGAGCAAAATAAACAGGCTAGATCTTTGTTGTCTTGTAATTAATGTTGTGCTCTACACATAATATACTATATACAGGGTTTTTCCTGGCTCAGAATGGGCCTTTGTGGGAGACACATTAAGCAGGCAATATTAAGCTGGGGGTCGTCCCCCAGGAAATTTTGAGCGTAAAAGACTTAAATTCCTGCATTCTGATAAATTTGTAGGCTCCAATTTATTGTAAAAACGGCTATATTTATGGCAAGGAAATCACAAAATTCTGGTGGCAGTAGGGTTGGGTATTGTTTGGGTTTTTTCCGATACCTGCTAAAACGATACTCGTAAAACGGTGCTGGTGCCTGAACCGAAATATATATATATATATATATATATATATATATATACACAATATAAAAAAGGATCACAAAATGACAGTTGGCGACATTAAAGAACGGCTTGTTTATTGCTAAGGCCATATGGTAAAAATTAAATGGTTTATTAATAATGTAATGACAATAACTTATAACAATGACTTATTTCACCTAGGGGTGCACCGATCCGATATTAAGATCGGATATTGGTCCCAATACTGACAAAATAGCTGGATCGGGGATTGGAAAAATTAACAGATCCACGGGCCAGTTTTGTTAGTTTTTTTCCCCCTCTGTCACACGTGTGTCGCATGCTGGTGTTGGGAAATACAGTCACACTTTACACCGCTTAACGTAAACTGTCAGCATTTTAACCATTGTGTTTAATCCAGCTACTAGCTAACGGTAGCGTCCCGTGCAGCGATGCTTCTGGAAAAAAAAAAAAAAAAAAAAAGTCAGGCTCCGAAATGAGGCACAGAAATTTTTGTTCTTATTCGGTCTCGTTACTACCGTTTACGTCGGAACCAGTGCCCTATTGGCACCGCGTTTCGGTACCCAACCCTAGGTGGCAGGTAACAGTTTAAAGGTCCCATGGCATGAAAATTTCACTTTATAAGGTTTTTTAACATTAGTATGCATTTCCCCCATCCTGCCTATGGTCCCCCAGTGGCTAGAAATGGCAATAGGTATAAACCGAGCTCTGGGTATCCTGCTCTGCCTTTGAGAAAATGAAAGCTCAGTTGGGCCGATCTGGAATCTCCTCCTTATGAGGTCATAAGAAGCAAGGTTACCTCCCCTTTCCCCTTCCTTTTTGCCCGCCCAGAGAATTTGGCCCACCCATGAGAGAGAGGCATCATGGCTTTCAAACGAGCAAAGTGGCAGTTGGTCAAGGCCACACCCACTTAATTCTTCGTGGCATTGATTCAACAAGGTGCTGGAAACATTCTTTAGAAATTTTGGCCCATATTGATAGGATAGCATCTTGCAGTTGAAGCTCCCATTCTACCACATCCCAAAGATGTTCTGTTGGGTTGAGATCTGGTGACTGTGGGGGCCATTTTAGTACAGTGAACTCATTGTCATGTTCAAGAAACCAATTTGAAATGATTCAAGCTTTTTGACATGGTGCATTATCCTGCTGGAAGTAGCCATCATTGGATGGGTACATGGTGCTCATAACAGGATGGACATGGTCAGAAACAATGCTCAGGTAGGCTGTGGCATTTAAACGATGCCCAATTGGTACGAAGAGGCCTAAAATGTGCCAAGAAAACATTCCCCACACCATTACACCACCACCACCACCAGCCTGCACAGTGGTAACAAGGCATGACGGATCCATGTTCTCATTCTGTTTACGCCAAATTCTGACTCTACCATCTGAATGTTTCAACAGAAATGGAGACTCCTGAGACCAGGCAACACTTTTACAGTCTTCAACTGTCCAATTTTGGTGAGCTCGTGCAAATTGTAGCCTCATTTTCCTATTTTTAGTGGAGAGGAGTGGTACCCGGTGGGGTCTTCTGCTGGTGTAGCCCATCCGCCTCAAGGTTGTTCGTGTTGTGGCTTCACAAATGCTTTGCTGCATACCTCGGTTGTAACGAGTGGTTATTTGAGTCAAAGTTGATCTTCTATCAGCTGGAATCAGTC
>NC_050183.1:5885890-5895890 GCF_008315115.2 Sander lucioperca
CCCTGGATCATCTCTGACATGGTCTGCACTAACCCCAAGCAAGGATGGAACGGCCACACACATAAACCCAGGTATGCATAAATATATATATATATATATATATATATATATATATATATATATATATATAGATATATATATATATATATATATATAGCTATATATATATATATATATATATATATATATATATATATATATATATATACATACATACAGTTCCACACATACGTAAGCATACTCACAGAGAAACACAAGAAGAGATAAACCTCAGTACACTGCATCAGACTGATTTGTCTCATAGAAACTTCTAGCTGCTACCTTATTTCACATGTGCACGTACACACACACGCACACACGCAAACACACGCAAACACACACACACACACACACACACACACACACACACACACACACACACACACACACACACACACACAGAGCAGGTATGTGAATGTCAGCTCAGAACTGGTGTTACCTGATAAAAACCCAGCCAGCTCTATTTTAGTATACACAGTCCCGCTCAATAAGAGCATGTACTAAATGACTGCAATGTAATGATTGGCTGTGTGGCTGTGCTCAGAGCTGTGACTCCGACAGCGCATGAGAATGTAATGCGTTGAAGCCTCTTTCTCTTCCCCCTTCTCTCTCTCTAGCTCCATGCTCCTCTGTGCCCCACTGCCTCTCAGCCACGGGATCAGCTGCAGGCGCTAATGAAACGTCAGTCAGGTAATTGAGGCACTGGTGGTGGCGGGCCAGCCAGGCAAGCAGTCAGCCTGTGTGGGTGACAACACCGGGACGCTAGCAGCTACAGGATCTCAGCAACCCCCTACGAGCATCACAGGAACTGCTCCAGGACCCAGCGGAGTGGAAAACATTGCATTTATGCTGACATTTCCCCATGTCTTCCTGTTTGTGTTAGGGAGAAATTTGAGCGATGAGTGGTAAGGTGTGTACCGGTAAGTTGAGTCGTCAACTTAACCAAAGATTGTAAACCAGCATGCTTGAAAGCTGCTGTTAGAGGGGAGGGGTTCTGCCAGCAGCCCTAGTAAAGGAGTCAGAGGTTAAAATCTTTTCTTATTGCACCCCAGAGTGATGTTACCATCCCTGTGGTCTGCTGACCTGCTCAGCACCCCCAGTGAGTTATGGGTAATGTTTAATTCCCCTGCCGTGACAGCTGTGGATCCGCATGGTAAATTGGATTTTTTTTTTCTTTGTTAGAATTGTGCTTGTGCAGGTAAAGAGATGGACATTCGCCGCTGCATTGGTTTGCCGAGGTAACTCTGTCACATACTGTTCACAGGCCTCTCTATCTCTCACTGACAAATCAAATCAAACCGGTTTGCTTCTGAGGGCTGATGGTAGAACAGAGCGGAGCTGATCTGTCCAACCTGGTCTCATTTATAGTCCGCATACAATCACAACTCTGACCTGAACAGACACACTCTGCTCACCCCTATATGACTCTCTTTCTTCATCATGTTAGCTCAGATAGACAATAAAATAAAAGTCCAAACTTGGACATGCATACATGCGATGTATACTGTACAATTTTATGGTTAACCTTCTCTTTTGTGTTTAGAAATATTTCTTTATACATCGGACATCCTTAAAGCTACACTAATCAAGATTGTTTTTTTTACATTTACAATGAATCAAATGACAATAGGTTATGTGAAAGGGGTAAAACCACATGTGATAAACCCACAGAGAATTATCATCCAAATCTACATTTCCCCTCTTTTGGTTCACTCTCACCACTCTTATCAACCTCCTTTGCAGCCGCAGCAGGCAGCTGTTGGTGTTAAAGCTGTGATAAACACACTGCACAAGACCTGCTCAGCACCAAACAGCAGACACCGTTAGCGACTAGCTGGTGAACATTGAGAGTGAGAATTTAGCCGCTAAAGAACCTGGTCATTTTCTAAGGATTTGGTAGAGACTAAAACACAGCTAAAAGGAGAATAATCCAAACGAATGCTAATGCTGCTCTGTATCTGCGGGATGTGGAAACAAGTAACACATATTTCACTTAAATGCACCTGGTTTGTCTTTTGTACACTATACAATCACCATCCTATGCAGTTCCTTCTTTTCAAGGTAGGACACCTTGAAAGACAACACCACCTGACCAGAGAAGTTCCCGAGAGCAGCACAGTACTGGGGAATAGGAAGTCTAGATTTAGTCCGCTCTACTCCACTCCACTCTCGTCTGCCTCCCCGGGGCTTTAATGTGGAGAGTGGACAGTGGGGTTAATGCCTAGCTGTAAGCACTGCTTAGTGCCAGTGATTGGGTTTGTGTTGTAGCAGGCCTTCCCCCACTAGGAAAAAAAAAATCCAGTGGAAATGTCTTCCACTGTCCAGCCCTGTGGGCAATTGTGATTTTCCAACCTGCAGTTTTATCTCCCCTCCCCTTTGTTGCAGCTCCATGTCCCAGAGGACATAGGTGAATTTGATGTGGAACAACGATTAAAAGTTTTCTCCCTCAAGGTGACCTCAATAGAAGGAGGTGAAAGTCAAAGTGAGAAACATGGAGATGAGAGAGGGGCACGGAGGTGAAAGTCTGTTTTGGACATTTGCTATGGCCCATATAGTAAGTGCTCAATCCCGAGCTTAGGAAAGAAATTATCCAGACCCTGTCCTTACACTCGTTTTACACCATTCCTGCCTCTTCCCCTTGTAGTAGTCAGTGATTGTATGCGACATAATGGGTATAAAGCAGTGTGCCACACAGCACGGAGGCATTGACAATCTAATCATTGTCACATCAGCGATTACCTCGAGGTGTGATGTATTTGAACAGGGTTCTATCACATCTGCTATTACCTGCCTCTTCCTGCCTTATGTGCCTCAGTACACATCTTTTCTCTTAACTGTGTGTTCAATCACCACCACCAGCATCGCTGCTGGTGCGGCCGAGCGACCCCTCGACAGTGACGTATGCCAGCGATTAGCCTGGATACAGTTCAATTATGATAAACAGCCAGCGCACCTCTTAGGCCGTGATTAAAGCCTCAGCCTGGCCTTGATAAAGAGATCCCATCTCAATGCCATCACAACCACATTATAAGACACTCCGCCGTGGTGTTCTGCCTCATGCTTTTCACATCAGTGTTGCAGAACGTACACTGTAGCTGGGATGGAGCTCATGGCAGATGGAGCTAGATCGGACCTGCTGGGGGTCTTTATCATTCACATGTGGCCAGTGATGCATCCTTGCCCACCTATTTTCAATTTAGACTAGTATTTATTAATAACCTCCACTTTCTTGAAGCCTATCTTACAAGATACCTGCCATATAACTTAAGATGAGTTTAGATATTGAGAGATAGAGAGGGAGAGAGAAGCCCCAGTTCTGATAAATGGATGAGCGGTGATGAAAAGAAGATATCAGAGGGGCATGAAAGGAGAGAGGGGAAGAGAGCAGAGCATTAATCCAACACCAGGCCAGTAGAGAGAGGGAGGGAGAATGAAAGACAGAGAGAAAGGGGAGAGGGAGGGGAGGAGGAAGCAAAAGAAAGATAGCCTTTCGGCTGTGTTCTGTCAAGGGAGAAATTACACATTTACAGAGGTTTTTTTCAAGCAACGACGGGTTCCATAGATCAAACCACTGGATTTATGAGCCAATTTTCAACATGAAATATAGACACGGAGAATCCATTTTACCCATGTTTACTTGCCTTCTCTCACTCTTTTCCCCTCTCTCTCAATCAAACGGCATACAGTGTGTGGATGGGTTTATCCCTGTAACTTTAGAGAGCTTATTAGAGAAGTAAATGAAGATGTTTTGATTGTAGTGATGATGCAGCCTCCACTGGATGTTGTAGAGTGATTTCACCTATGACAGGTTTCTGAAGAGGATCAAGACTTTACCAAAGACACCGGTAGTTTTAATAAAAAGTTGTACTATTTTTTTGCTTTTGAATAAATTATTTGACAAAATTGCACCTGCATATTAAGTTAAGATCATACGTTCAACACCTTCATTTGTAATCCAAAAACCATTAGAAGTGCCCAAATGAACGTTTTTTGGTTATAGACCAAGAGATGTGATGAGGACCATAAAAATACCCTAGGAAATGGCAGACTGCAGTACCTGAAATACTTGCATTTTTGCAAAGTCTGATGCAAGTCTAGATCACATGACTCCCCTCTTCTGGACAAAATTAGCATAGAAATTAATGTCTAAGTAGACTAAACGACATAATTGACATGCAATTAGCAAAATTATGGGGAGGGAACCTAATGTAGTTTCAGAAGCTGTGCCAACGTAAGAATGATCACTGCTTAATTATCATATTAATGAAGTCATTAGTTGTCACTTAACTTAAATGACAGGTAAGGTAAGAATGTCTTGATCCTACAATTTCCCTGGCAAATGTGTATTCAACACTAATTACCTCCAAGTTAAGATCTCATCTGAGAAAGAGTGCTTGAAAGGTGAGAGGGACTACTATAGCATAAACATGCATAACACGCAGTAAGCAAAAAAACAATGAGGTTTATTGAATCGTTGACTAAAGCATCTTCAAGGTCACCCGAGGACAAACAACACAAGTCAGCCCCATTAGGTCAAAAATGAGCATGGACAGCAGCTGGAACCACCGTCCATCAGAGAGAGAGAGAGAGAGAGACACACTCTGGGTTGCTACAGGGGGTACTACAGGCTCACACAAAAACACATTTCCAGTAAACACTATGGCATGATTAGCCTACAAAAAAACCTCAGATGGGTCAAATGAGCATTGCATCTCAAGGGCCTCCCACTCCCAGAGTCTCTTCTTTCATTCCAATTCATTTCAATTACCCAGTCATTCCCACCTTCTTCCCCATGTCCCGATTAGCTCGGCCTGGCAATTTACAGTTGATCTTGCCTCATCTAAGGCTGAGCAATGGTGGAGGAAGGGAGACGAGCAGTAATGGAATGAAATGTCACTCAGTTGTTGCCTTTGTCACAAAGATGCTGGGCAGGCCAGATGGGGAGGGGTTGGAGAGGTCTTGCTGGTAGGTGAAAAGGTGTGTGTGTGTATGTGTGTCGTCAGTGGTCCTTCTACGTAATGTTGTGTCCTGCTCCCCTGTGTCCCTCTTGTCCAACCATAAAACTTGTGGCCTTCTCCGCTATGACCAGACTAACTTACACGGTCCTTTGTCCTCCACCGTGTACCAGCTGGTGCTCTTGTGCTCATCAAGGCTTCTTCACCTTTTTCACTGAAGACGAGCTGGATGCCGACTCTCTCCGTTTGCGCTGCAATGTGACACACAAAACAATCACATCACAGTCTAGCAGGGATTTCCTAACAGGCATTAGAGTATTTCACCAGTTAACAATCAAAGGCCATTTCTAGAGCAAGCTGGACATAAATAAAGAATGCTGTTTAATTAATGACAGGATTATCATATTTGCAAACAAACTCCCGCACACTGTCTACCTTACAAATACATAAACACATAAACATAAATGTAATGGCATTGTTTCGGTACTAGACCATCAGGCAAAATGCCAAAAATGCCCAAATTTTGCCTGATGAAGGTCTAGTACCAAAACGTTGCCATTCAATTTATCTAAATGATCTTAACTGCTGAAAAGACCGTTTGACATGACTGAAAACATACCTGTCATCCATATGTAACGGTTCATGCGCTGAGTAACTAACTATTAAAACTGAAGTTGAACCTAATTATTTAAGTTGTGCATCTGCATTAAACTGCCTTTCATTTAGTTAAAGTTTTTTGTCCATCATGTCACAAGCCTGCGTGCTCCTCAATCTAAACTAATCTTTGTAATACCGATTTAAGAGTCTGATGTTACTTTCTATCCTATACATCTGTATTCTTCTGACATTCAAAATGAAAGACATGCAATCATCACAGACAGCACTCAACATTCACTGTAAGAAATGTAACATACACATAAAAATATGAGTGGCCATTGCCTTAACTGCCTTTAAATTTTAAGTTAACTGAATTAGTACAGAATTTGTTAAATCTGGCCATTAGTTATAATGTTACAAAAACAAACTTAAGTTTAGTCAACATCTGTTAAGTTATACTCTTAAGTACTTTGTTTTGAGTGTTCTCATTGAACTATTTGACACATACAGATGCTTTGATTTATTACTTGCAACTGGACATTAAATGTCTAGTTTTCCATTAACAAATAAATATTTGGTGTGATTTTGGCCATTGTGCTATTGTGATTTTCATACTAAGCATTGACAGACAGGAAAAACTTGTTTTTTGACTTGCAAGTCACGTCTCCTAGAGATGAGACTTGACCTCTAAAGACTTGAGAGTTGACTTAGCCTGGGAAAACCCTGACGAACTTCCAGCAAATTTGAGATTTGCTCTGCAAGTCAGTCTGGCCAAGAGCCCATTCAAGCCCATTTCCAATTTTTCCAAATCGAGGCACCAATCACAACCGTTGAGGCGGGCTTTACACGATGACGATAGCGCAGCGATGCCGAGCAGCTTTTTGTTTACATTCAACATGACGGCTACCAAAGCGCAGCAACCCGTTGATGCCGCTGTTGCTGCTACATCACCCAGATCGTTGGTCTGATTGGTTGAAGGACTATCCAATTGCGCCCAGAGGCATTTGAGCGGCGTCCGTTGCCAACGCCCCTTTGGAAATGAGCTGCGAATGAAGCTTGCCCAGACCCACTCTCAGTTATAACTGAGAAGGGTCTGGTGTCAACCAGGCTAGATTTGACTAGGACTTGGTCCAAAATACTTAAAAACAGAAAAGATATCTTCAGTCCATTTTTGGTAAAGGTTCAGGAGTTTGGATCAATGCTAAACAGACTTACTGAGTTGGGGGTAAGTGGTGCTCCTACAACATCAATGATTTGTTCCTTGGCTTCCACCTTGATGTCGTCTGCACTGGGCCAGGATGGAGCTTCACCCCCTGGGGTGGATGCTGTAGTGCTGTTGGTGGCATTGAGTTCTCCAACCTGCATTGCGGCTGGGGGTCCAGCCCCTATAGTTCCACCAAACCCGCCTCCGCTGCCAGCCTTCAGTAGGGCCTCATAGCGATGACGCAGCATCTGTTGTTCGTATTCACAATTGCTGTGGGCCTGCTTCAGCTCATACAGCAGCACTAAGTCGCTACGCAGCTCATTGAACATCTGAACAATCTCCTCTGTGGGCATGGGGTTAAGATCTGGATCCACAGACAGACACAAAGGCAAAGATGAATGGAAATAACATTAAAGCACTTTGATGAAAACACCACAAAATTAGTTTACAATTGTGAGCAGAAGACGATGGTGTACTGTAACCGATGGATGTATTGGTCCCAAACTGTTCGGTACAGGGATTTTGATTCAGTATGCAGCTTAGATAGTGTAGATTGTTGTGTTTCCAAAAGCCTTGATAGTCAGTCTAGACCAGCAGATGTAGTTAGTATCCTCAGTATGGTACAACCAAATGAGAAGCCAAATCTTTAAAACCCTCCAATGTCATCAGACAACTTCAAAATGAGTAGAGGACATCTTAGATTGTGCCCAGGTAGTGTTAGCCAAGAAATAGCTCCTATGTGTAAGCTTACTGCTGTTAAACCACACTGCTCTCTTTTCTATTTGTATACATTTAAAAAATGTCAGAATATTAATTTAAAACGATTGTTATTCAAACCAAGATCACCAAATACCTAATTTAGGGTCCTTGTATTGTAACGCAATAACGTAATCAATCTCTCTCTCTCTCTCTCTCTCATATTGAAATTTGTTTTATTTTGTAATCCAGCTGCACTGTGACCTTCCTGTATTACCTGCCTGGCTTGACACATTCGTTCGTGGCTTGCGGAAGAAAAAGAGGAGACATCAAAATGTTTGCCGTAGCACGTGGGTCGGCGCGACCGCTCGCGCCTGATCGCAGCCGGTGTGGCCAGACAGATTGGATAACAAGGGGCACCGAAATGAAAATAGCTCCGCAACACGGCGCTTCCGCGTGCAGTGTGTTTCCGGCGTAAGTCTGTTGCAGAGGAGAGTTCAAAATGTAAAACTTAGAAATGTTAGCAGATTGCTAATGTTTATTCACACTTACCCACTCCTTGGTCTAGCAGGATCTGCTCAATGGCCTTGATCTTCTTCTGGCCTACAGAGCTGGGCAGTTTCATCTGAATCACAACACACAGAGAGACACACACGCCAACACACACAAGGGTGTGATTTAAGGTGCCGGGGATATTAGGATAAACAGCTCCATCTCAGTGCTTTTAATTCGTATGAAATGCACTTCAGTAGGCCAGATCAAAATGTCTTTATCCACTGAACTCTGTCTGACTGATTAGCTAGAGGGGTACTCCACTCCTTTAGCCATGCTAATGTATTTCCCATAGAGAGCGGCAGCTCCTCATCAGTCTTGAAGATGAATAAGAGTCCCCTTGCCAGGTCTTAAAGATATTAGCAAGTCACTAACAGAATTAATCATCACAGTGCTAATGCGAGATAGCTAGCTCAAGTCAGACATTCTGGTTTCTCACATACATCAACAGCAGGGTCAAGCTTCGCTAAAATGGTTTTGATATTAATAGTGGTATAAACATACTTAATTGATGGATAATGTCAACACAGTAGAAAGAAATATAAGTTCTTAAAATGTGGGATTATTTATTACTGTAGTTTGCAGGTTTGTTCTTTGTTTGAGATTGGTCTTTTAAGTTCCTCACTGGTGTTTGAGAGCCAAAGGGAAGTTTTACGTTGCAGATGCGTTTCGGAATACTACTTGTAGTTTTAATACCTTAATATGATCCAGCTATACTCACCCTCTGACTGCGCAGTGTGACTCCCGCTGATTTGAAGTCAGGGAACTTGATTCCGGCTGTTTCTGGAACAGCCTAAAGAAAAAGAAAAAACTGCTATAAAACTAGATATGACACCCCTCCGAACATTGGAAAGAAAATATTTAAATAATTATTATGGGATAGATCAGGCCTTAATTTCACAAACTGAGACACAAGAGCCCCTTTAGTTTCTTTAAGACACAGCGACTCCTTTGAAATGATATAAAACAATGAATACAAAATATTGAGAGCAAAATCTTAAAGGACAATTCCGGCGCAAAATGAACTTAGGGGTTAATAACATATGTGTACCGAGTCAACCGTTCTCAGGGACATGTTCTCATGCTAATCAAACGCATCTCTAGCTTTAAACAAGCTACTGCAAACCGGTGGTTAGCTGCTAACGCTAACGTTAGCGTTCATGTTTACATGTGGGCGCCATCTTGGAAAACAGTCATGAGCAGTCGAATCACGAACGCCGTGTTTGAGCTATGTTACTGGTTACTGGTTGCACGGCGTTCGTCGTTCGACTGCTCATGACTGTTTTCCAAGATGGCGTCCGCATGTAAACATGAACGCTAACGTTAGCGTTAGCAGCTAACCACCGGTTTGCAGTAGCTTGTTTAAAGCTAGAGATGCGTTTGATTAGCATGAGAACATGTCCCTGAGAACGGTTGACTCGGTACACATATGTTATTAACCCCTAAGTTCATTTTGCGCCGGAATTGTCCTTTAAGATTTTGCTCTCAATATTTTGTATTCATTGTTTTATATCATTTCAAAGGAGTCGCTGTGTCTTCCAAGATGGCGTCCGCATGTAAACATGAACGCTACTGTCTTTATAATCTATCTTTTTAATAAACTGTCTGTACACTTACAAAGTTCTCAATGCTTTGGTTTACATGTAGGGACCCTCATTATGCTACCGTTGAAGTGTGGTGCTATTTTGAGCCTTGTTAGTGGTACAAAATTGTGATTTACCATCTGCCCCAAAAGCTAGCCTTAGCAGCTAACCACCGATTTGCAGTAACTTGTTAGAGACGCATTCGATTAGCATGAGAACATATCCCAGAGAACGTTCAACTCGGTACACATTATTAACCCCTAGGTTCATTTTCGCTGGAATTGTCCTTTATTATCTTATTTCAGTATACTGCTGCTTTGAATAAGCACTATCATAAGGTTGACAGATGTGCTATCTCAATAATTAAAACTATG